>NW_006778231.1:74761-85142 GCF_000442215.2 Lipotes vexillifer | reverse complement strand
AGGGAAAGATTTCCATTCCCACAGTGATCGAGAATGTTTCCCAGCATTTGCATTTTGCATTCTACTCACTAAGCACCTTGCTGTCAGAATTATGAGCCGTTTCTCCTTGCCTGGCCCCTGCCCCTCCTTCCCTGCCGGTCCTGAGTCCCTTGCTGAGATGGTGAGAAGTGACCCCAGAGGAGAGGGCAGAAAGGTCACGGCCATATTGACCACTGGCTGGTCCATGCGTGACGATCAGCCAGCCGGCCTCTGACATGATGATAGAAACAGCTGCCTCATGGCCTCTTTCTCTCCTCTTCTAATTAGCCTTTATGAATATTTAATGAAATTAAGACGGAATTCAATCAGAAGTTTTACCTGCTGCATCTTCTTCAGGAGAAAGAAGAAAAAGAAATGTCAGGATATTATTAGATTCCTCTAGCCACAGGGCAGAAGCAATGTGCCCTGAAATCCCTCTGACACTCAGGTGCTCAGCAGCCTTTACTGCCCAGGTGCTTCTGCTAAGTCCAAAGGAATGCAGCCGTTATATTGGAGAGAGGCTGCAGTTTTCCATGTGCCACGTAGGAAAACAGATCTTGTCTGGAGAGGTGAAGCTAATGTGCTGGAGCACACGCTCAAGCCAAATCTGCCATCTTAGGAACAGCCTTTTAGCAAATGCTCTCTCCCTGCCTACTAGGAGTCTCTTGGTTTTGCAAACAAACATTCTTTTTTCAATCATTAAATTAATTTATTTTTCACTGCAGAAAAATTATAGAGAATATCGAAAGTAAAACTCTCATAATCCCCCCACCTAAGATAATGAGGGTTAGTGTTTTTACATGTATGTATCTACCCACTCTAACCACTGCACGCACTCACATAATCACACAGTGATATCTTGTAACCTACCTTTTTAAAATTTTTTAATTATTTGTACAATTTTAAAGGTTACTTTCCATTCACAGTTATTACAAAATATTGGCTATATTCCTCGTGTTGTACGTACACCCTTGAGCCTATCTTACACCCAATAGTGTGTTCCTCCCACTCCCCCATCCCTATGTTGCCCTTCACCCCCTACTGGTAACCACTAGTTTGTTCTCTATATTTGTGAGTCTGCTTCTTTTTTATTATATTCACTAAATTTTTTGTATTTTTTTAGATTCTACATATAAGTGATATCATACAGTATTTGTCTTTTTCTGTCTGACTTATTTCACTTAGCACAATGCCTTCCAAATCTATCCATGTTGCTGCAGATGGCAAAATTTCATTCTTTTTTATGGCTGAGTAGTATTCTGTTGTTTTTATACATACCACATCTTCTTTATCCATTCATCTGTTGCTGGACACTCAGGTTGTTTCCATATCTTGGCAATTTAAAATAATGCTGCTATTAGATGGACCATTGGGGTCCATATATCTTTTTGAATTAGTGTTTTTGTTTTTTTCAGATATATACCCAGCTGTGGAATTGCTGGGTCTTATGATATTTCTACTTTTAGTTTTTTGAGAAACCTCCATACTGTTTTCCACAGTGACTGTACCAATTTACTACCTTTGTTTAATATACACTATACCACTAATACTTATCTATAGCACCATGTGTAACGACTTACTGTGATTTATTGTATGGATGCACCTTCATGTTTTTAACTGATTCCCAGTCATTGGCATCTCCATTTGGGGTCTCTGAAGGTGACTTGATGACTTTATGCAAAAAGTACAGAGCCTGGGCTTTGGAGTCAAATAGATGTGAATTCCAACCCAAACTCTTCAAATTATTAACTGTATATTCTTGGGAAACTTAAGCTCTCTAAGTCTCTGTTTCTTCATATTAAAAGAAAGAAATTTAGTTTTGAGGAATAAATGAAAATATATACAAAGCACCTAGTACAATGTCTGACATAAATAAATGTCCAGTTTATGGTAACTATTTATATTGTCATTATTTTTTTAACGTCTTTATTAGAGTATAATTGCTTTACAATGGTGTGTCAGTTTCTGCTTTATAACAAAGTGAATCAGTTATACATATACATATGTCCCCATATCTCTTCCCTCTTGCATCTCCCTCCCTCCCACCCTGCCTATCCCACCCCTCCAGGCAGTCACAAAGAACCAAGCTGCTCTCCCTGTGCTATGTGGCTGCTTCCCACTAGCTATCTACCTTACGTTTGGTAGTGTATATATGTCCATGCCTCTCTCTCGCTTTATCACAGCTTACCCTTCCACCTCCCCATATCCTCAAGTCCATTCTCTAGTAGGTCTGTGTCTTTATTCCCATCTTACCCCTAGGTTCTTCATGATATTCCAGCTTACCCTTCCCCCTCCCCATATCCTCAAGTCCATTTCTCTAGTAGGTCTGTGTCTTTATTCCCATCTTACCCCTAGGTTCTTCATGATATTTTTTTTCTTAAATTCCATATATATGTGTTAGCATATAGTACTTGTCTTTCTCTTTCTGACTTACTTCACTCTGTATGACAGACTCTAGATCTATCCACCTCATTACAAATAGCTCAATTTCATTTCTTTTTATGGCTGAGTAATATTCCATTGTATATATGTGCCACATCTTCTTTATCCATTCATCCGATGATGGACACTTAGGTTGTTTCCATCTCCGGGCTATTGTAAATAGAGCTGCAATGAACATTTTGGTACATGACTCTTTTTGAATTATGGTTTTCTCAGGGTATATGCCCAGTAGTGGGATTGCTGGGTCATATGGTAGTTCTATTTGTAGTTTTTTAAGGAACCTCCATACTGTTCTCCATAGTGGCTGTACCAATTCACATTCCCACCAGCAGTGCAAGAGCGTTCCCTTTTCTCCACACCCTCTCCAGCATTTATTGTTTGTAGATTTTTTGATGATGGCCATTCTGACTGGTGTGAGATGATATCTCATTGTAGTTTTGATTTGCATTTCTCTAATTATTAATGAAGTTGAGCATTCTTTCATGTGTTTGTTGGCAGTCTGTATATCTTCTTTGGAGAAATGTCTATTTAGGTCTTCTGCCCATTTTTGGATTGGGTTGTTTGTTTGTTTGTTATTGAGCTGCACGAGCTGCTTGTAAATTTTGGAGATTAATCCTTTGTCAGTTGCTTCATTTGCAAATATTTTCTCCCATTCTGAGGGTTGTCTTTTGGTCTTGTTTATGGTTTCCTTTGCTGTGCAAAAGCTTTGAAGTTTCATTAGGTCCCATTTGTTTATTTTTGTTATTTCCATTTCTCTAGGAGGTGGGTCAAAAAGCATCTTGCTGTGATTTATGTCATAGAGTGTTCTGCCTATGTTTTCCTCTAAGAGTTTGATAGTTCCTGGCTTTACAAGTAGGTCTTTAATCCATTTTGAGCTTTTTTTGTTTGCTTGTTTGCGGTACACAGGCCTCTCACTGCTGTGACCTCTCCCGCTGCGGAGCACAGGCTCCGGACGCACAGGCTCAGCGGCCATGGCTCACGGGCCCAGCCACTCCGTGGCATGTGGGATCCTCCTGGACTGGGGCACGAACCCGTGTCCCCCGAATCAGCAGGAGGACTCTCAACCACTGTGCCACCAGGGAAGCCCTTGAGCTTATTTTTGTATATCATGTTAGGGAGTGATCTAATCTCATACTTTACATGTACCTGTCCAGTTTTCCCAGCACCACTTATTGAAGAGGCTGTCCTTTCTCCACTGTACATTCCTGCCTCCTTTATCAAAGATAAGGTGACCATATGTGCGTGGGTTTATCTCTGGGCTTTCTATCCTGTTCCATTGATCTATATTTCTGTTTTTGTGCCAGTACCATACTGTCTTGATTACTGTAGCTTTGTAGTATAGTCTGAAGTCAGGGAGCCTGATTCCTCCAGCTCCGTTTTTCGTTCTCAAGATTGCTTTGGCTATTCGGGGTCTTTTTAGTTTCCATACAAATTATATTGTCATTATTAATAATACTCTGACAAATTTCCTTGTAGCTAAACCTTAACCACTTCATTAGGCTAACTTCCTAAGAGTAAAGTTGCTGGGGCAAAGGATTTGCACATTTTGAAGTCAGCTAAAAATTTTGAAAGCTCCTGAAGTATTTCTTTCTCAGACAAGCTTCCTGATTTTGGCTAACACCTGGTAACATTTGGGGCTCTCATGGCCAGTGCATGATGAAAACTTTAAACAACTTCTTTCCGTTCCTTGGTCCTTGGTTTCCTCATCATAAGATGAAGTGTTGGACAGGGTACCTTTAGCTAGGCAGATTCTCTCCCTACCTCCAGTAGCTCTGTCATGGCCCAGGCCACCCACTGGAATAGGCAGGTCTAAAGCCAGCTGAGCAGCCCCAGCCGTCAGGCAGGTACTCATTCGTTCAGTGCAGGCTTCCTCTTTCACCAGGGTGCCCTCGGGGATGTTAGTGTCTGACAGACAGATGAACCTATAGGTGGCAAATGAACTCCAGAAGGTGTGTTGTGGATCAAATTGTATCCCCTCCCCCAAAAGGTATGTTGAAATCCAAACCCCCAGCACATGTGAACGTGCCCTTATTGGGAAACAGGGTCTTTGCAGATGTAATCAAGTTACGATGAGATCAAACTGGATTAGAGTGAGCCATAAATTCACTGACTGGTTTCCTTATAAGAGGGCCATGTGAATATACAGACATGGTGACACCCAGGGAAAATGTCATGTGACAAAGGCAGAGATTGGAGTAATGCTGCCATAAACCAAGGGACTTCAAGGATTGCTGGCAACAACCAGAAGCTGGAAGAGGCAAGGAAAATACTTCCCTAGAAGCTCTGGAAGGAACATGGCCCTGTAAGACCCTTGATATCCAATTTCTAGCCTCTAGAACTGTGAGAGAATAAATTTCTGTTGCTTTAAGTCACCTAGCTTATGATCATTTATTATGGAAGCCCTGGAAAACTAGTACAGTGTAGATTCTAATTTTTATTTCTCCTTCCTTATTAGAGTACAAGCTATTAATTCCTAGGGTCATTTCTGGAGTTAGCATGACAATGAGAAAAGTTCAGGGCTGGGAATCTGACTGTCCTAGCTAAAAGCTGGGAGTGTAACAGAATTTCTCTGCAGTGCCTGTGCTAGGAAATACCTTCTTCTTCCAGTCACCAAATTTCATGCCTGGTCAGTGGGCTGCTTCCCTCAGTCACGCCAGTAAGGCTGAAGCCTAATCTTACTTTAAGATAGACTCTCCCCTGGCAGTAGAACTAAAACAGGAATCTGTCCTATGGCCAAATGTCCCTAAGACAACTATAGGCACACTAAACTAAAATGATCTCTTTATGTGTCTATGTCCCCCACCTGATTAGAGGCTTCTCAATGCCAGGGACCATGTTTGATTCATTACTGAGACATCAAAATCCAACTCAGTGTCTCGTCCAAAATATGTGCTCAATGAAAGTTTTTAGAAGAGAGTATTCAGAGAATGGGGTCTTGTGCTTTTGGTTCTGTTGTTTCAGTTCCTTGAGTTTAGCTTTCTTCTGATACTTTGCTTGTGTTTTTTACCAGCCTTGACCTGACCCCTAGAATTTTACTGACCTGATCAACCCTATGATTTTTATTTATTCGAATACATTTAGTAAGTAATGAAATAATAATGATAATATCTGCCATTTATGGAACATTACTCCATGGTAGGCATCATGACACTATGATAGGTATGAATCTTGGTCTGCAAACTTAGGAGTACAAGAAATATATTTACTGTTATATTAAAAACATTTAAATTGAACTTGTATCCCATATCCTACTAACCTGGTAGTAAATTGAATCTCTGTTATAACTGGGGCTTCCCACCTCCATGTTTTGGTAAGATCCCAGGATCTCATGCAGCCCCAAAGTATTAGAAGCATTGGGGTAGCCTCTCTGATTATTGGTCACTGGTCCAGACCATTGCCCATTGACACAACCATTTCCCTTTCTCTCATGTCCCTCTACTGCTGCTTCCATGCACTGGTTGGGTCATAATGATCTCTGATGAGTCCACAGACCATACACCCACAAGCAACCAGCCTGAGAAAACCTCAGGATGCTGCTGCAGAGTGAAGTACAGGTAACAGATGCACTGACCTTCATCCTCCTCCCTGGTTGAGACATAACCCTCCCCACCTTAACTCCGAAGCCATCTTCCCCTCTCCTTTTTCCCTCAAGGATGTCCATAGTCCATAGTCTTCAGTGGACCCTGGCTTTCATACAAGCAAAAGAATACAGCTGACTCCTAGAAGTTTCTGCTTTCCCCTCTTTCAAATATCCCCAGAGAAGCAAAGACTAGTAGCCTAGCTATTGCTTGGAACACAAGAGGAAGGGAAAATGCAAGAACATATACAGAAATTCTTATTCCAGTAAATTATCTGACTATACTAGTCCCTTTAAAACAAAATATTATTTAATACTTACCACAATCCTGCGAAGGTAGGATTTTTTATACATGTAAAAACCACGACTCAGAGAGAGAAAGATTTTACAATTAGTAAAGAGACTTCTGGGAGATGACACAGGTTGGTGTGACACACTGAAGCTTGGAGGCTAAACCACTGTATCCTCACCCTCTGTGTTCTGGGTGTGGGAAGGGGAAACTTGATGGCAGCCTCGAAGGATGGGTAAACCTGAGTGAAAGAGGGAAAAAGAAGATTGCAGCACCTGGTTGAGGGAGGGCAGGAATGAAACCTGTCTGTCTGTGGTGCTTGATTTTTCCTGTAGCCCTGTTCTCCAGCATTACAACTCAGCTGTCAGGAGACATGGACATACACACACCATACCTACACACACACACTCACACGTGCACACACAAGCAAGCCCACAGTGTTAAGATCACTGGATCCAGAAGGGTTTCGCATCTCAGCCTCGTGATGTTCTCAGAACTCTGCCATCGTCCTGTCCCAGTGCCGAGCTTAGAGGTAATTTCTCCCACTCCAAGACCCAGGGTAAATGATGCGCAAGCAAGAGCTCCCTGTTACCATCACCTTCTGTAGAGGAATCATCTGTGTACTGCATCAGGATGCCTGGATTTGAGTCCTTGTCCTGCAGGTCCTTCCCCTCTTTTATAAAATGAAGTATAGCTCATTAACCTCAGAGGCCCTTCCAAGTCCTCTATGGATTTATGAAACATCCAGTCTGGACTTTAAATTTGACACATTTCATAACTTCCCACTAACTTCCTTCCAGTGTCATAGACGCACGATGTAATGAGACAATCTGAAAGGCTTATAAGATCTCTCTGGCTTGCACAGTCTCACCGCTTATGTACAATTCATTTTTCTTAGCTTTAATCCAAATCTAGTTTCTAATATTTTCTAATAAGCTCCGGCCTATCTTGCTCACACAGTTTATTGCTATCAGGAAGAATTTTCCCTCCTATCTATACCGCTCCCTTCCAACATTTCCCTACCTTTTTTTTCTTTTTTCCTGCTGGCAATAATTATAAGTTGTGAAGCCCACAAAAAAGCGGATATGAAATAGACTGTATATGATTAGAGATAATATCACAGGCGTGTGCCTGAAACCTGCCGTCTGGCTAATGTGTGTTTTCCTCCCCATGTCACTGAACACAGTCATTATGCCTTGGCAGGGCCTGGGCTTTGGTAATGGTGTGATCAGTGTTTACATGTACAGAACGTGTTTCTTTGTGTTGAGGCGCTGTCCCAAGCACTACCTCCTTGCTATGAGGCTGAGGATGATGAATCACATTTCTAAGATTCCTGATGGCATGAACTTTACAAATTGATCTTCCTCTTTTGGCTCCTTGATTCACTGGAGCTTCTTTGGTGAAAGCTGGAGGATTAACAAGGTCTGGAAATACAATAGTTTCCCTGGCCTGGGTTGTGAGCACTGTCCTGAGGCTGAGGCCAAGACCTGGTCTCTTACAAAGAAAGAAGACCAAACAGTGGTGCAAATGCCTCTGTTGTTATTTATAAAATGTGAATTCATTCATTCTACAAATATTTATTGAGCACCTACCATGTGCTGGCACTGTCCTAGATACCGGAGAGCAAGTAAGGACCAAAACAGAAAACTTCCTACTTTCCTAGAGCTTACATTAGAATGTAATGTAATGTTTAGAAAAGGGGGAAACATACATAAGCAAAATAAACAAGTAAAATATTTAGTATACTAGGTGATGGAAAGTAAGGCAATCATTTAATTTATTGTCCAAACCAAGACACCTCTGAGGGTGTCCTGAGGCGAAAGCACAAAACTATTAGTAATTTCAATGGGTAAAGAGATATAAATCAGGACAATGGTCACCCTAAAATGCTGTGGAGGAAAATAAGGCAATTAAGGGAAGTAAGGAGTGTGGAGAAGGTGGAGACAGGGGGTGTAGAGAATTGAGTGGATTGGAATTTAAAATAGGATCGTCATAAGGCATCACTGTGAAGGAAATAAAGAAGCAATTATGTGTATATCTGGGGCAAAGTGTTTTCAGCAAAGGGAACAATAAGCATAGTAGCCTTTAGAATGGACTGTGGCTGGTATGTTTCAGGAGAAGCAAGGAAGTCAGTGGCTGACATGGAATGACTGAGTGGGAGAATTTTGGGAGATGAGGTCAGTGGGGTCAGTGGAGCATCAGATCATGTAAGACCTTTAAAGATACTGTAAGGGCTTTGGCTTTTACTATGGTGGCAGCCATCTAAAGCTTTTAAGCTGCCTTGTGTTATTTTACCATAATCACTCTAAATGATGTGTTGAGAATAGTCTTTTAGAAGGGCAATATGTGGCAAGAGTTGAAATAGGGGCACCAGTTAAAAGACTATTGCAATAATCTGAGCGAAAAATGATGGTGGCAGGAAGTAGGTAGAGATGGTGAGAAGTGGTCAGAATTTGGATATTCTGAAGACAAAGTCAACGTGATTTGATGAAGGATTGAATATGGGACATGGGGGAAAAAATAGTGTCAAAGATATCTCCAAGTTCTTTGACCTGAACATTGGCTGGAGGATAAAGTTATGGAGTTTCCTTAAATAAGAAGGGAGAGACTGTGGGTAGAATAGATTTGGAGAAGGGAATTAGGGGTTTGGTTTTAGAGTGTTAAATTTGAGATACCTGATAAATATTCACATGGAGATATTGAAGATACAGTTAGATGTAAGTCTGGAGTTTAAAAGTCAGGGCTGGAGATAAACTTTGGAATCTATTAAATTGAGGGGGATCATTTAAGGAGTGAGTGTAGCTTGAGAAGAAAAGGATTCCAAAGACTGAGCCCTGGCTCATTCCAAGATGAAAAGGTCTGGCAGAAAAAGAGGTACCAGCAACGGAGTTTTAGGAGGAGAGGCCTGTGAAATTGTAGGAAAACTAGGAGAGTGTGGCAACCTGCAAGTCAAGTTTTTAAAAAGTGGTACACGGAGGAGGGATCAAATTCTGCTGGTCTATCAGGTATGAGGACTGAGAACCATTGAAGGTCATGGAGACCTTGACAAGAGCAGTTTCAGTGGCATGGTGAGGGCAGAGGTGTGACTGAAGGGCGTTCAAGAGAGAAGGGATGATGAAGAATCAGAAACAGCGTTAGAGACACGACGATTTCAAGGAAAGGAGAAAAATGAACTAGTAATGGAAAGGCGAAGTGGAGCCAAGAGCTTTTTCTTTTCTCTAATGGAAGAATTAACATGGTTTTGTACTGGTGGAAATGATCCAGGAAACTAGAAAGTTTTTGTGATGCAGAAAAGATAGGCAAAAATTGCTGGAGCGAAATCTTTGAGTGGGTGAAGGGGGAAGGGATCTAGTAGGGGAAGTGAACAAGTAGAGAGGATGGTCTTGGATAGGAGCAGGGAAAGCGCTTCCATAACAACACGAGGAGAGGTAGAGTATGTGAGCATAGGTGCAATTACCTAGGTGCAGGTGATGTTGGGCTTTTAGGTTCTTCGGGTTGTTTTCTCAGTGAAATGGTGAAGCAAGTTCATCAGCATACACATGAGTAAGTTTCTTTACCACATCAGTGTTGTCTGTTGGGACACATTGTTGGAAGTTAAAATTCATTGTTTCATTCATTTATTGGATACTCACCAAGTACCTATTCTGTGCCAGTCTCTGTGCTTAAAGGTCACATGGGAGAGACAGATGCCTAAACATACACAATCCAGGACGGCGTGCACTTAAATGGACTTACACGTGGAGAAGAATAACTAGCTTGGTCTGAGAAAGTCCAGCGATAATTCAGAGGACAGATGAAAACTGAGTTAGATCTAAAATGATAAGAATAGATATTTTCCAGGTGGAAAAAGGAAGGAAAGTCATCCTAGACCCAGGGAACACCATGAGCAAAGGCTTCTAAGAGTGAAAAACAAAGAAAATCCTGCATATTTGGAGAACATGTTTGAAAGACCGGACTTGTGACCAGACAGGTGGTTTGCACCATTCTGTGAAGGGCCTTAGGTGTCAGGCTGAGGAGTTGGGACAGTGAAAGTCTGTGAAGATTTTAAGCAGGAA
>NW_006778231.1:27691-74615 GCF_000442215.2 Lipotes vexillifer | reverse complement strand
GCAGGAATGTGCCTCTGACTGAAAAGAGTCTAAGCAAAGGTGGGCTTGGGTGGAACAGACCATGGTGTCGGGGAAGCCAGGTAACCTCGTATGATGGAGAGAAAGCCAGTGGGGCTTAGGGCTAGAAGGATGCCTGAGCGAGATGTGGAGAAGTCTGCCTTAGCCATCTGAGGAGAGACTTTTCTCCCTGGGTTGGGAAGGGTCTCCTCATTGACATGCAGAAAGGACTGCCCGCTTTAGTGCTTTTAATAAAAATGGAAAATACGGGTTTGTGTGATGCTTTTAATCATTTTGGAATTGTAAAGAGCTCTGGGCTTTGGGGGCTGGGATGGCCCTGTGTGAACATAAATTAGCCTAACTGAGTAGCCTGTGCTGTTTATGGGCACCACTTGCTGTAAATTTGGTTCTGATGCTGGAACTGTGTGTCACCCACATAGCCCTCAGCCTCAGCACGTCTCCTCCTGAAAACTGCAAGGGTTGCTTTTCGTTAGGAGGGTCATGGACTCCAAGATGAAGTAGGGAGTCCTTTAATTAATAAACTAGTATGGTCTTTAATTTGCTTACTCATTCTGCAAACTGGGATCAATCACCTTCTCTAACCAGGCCCTGCGCTAGACACTGGGAACACAGAGATGAGATAGGCCCTGGAGGCACCTGCAGTCTAAGACACTGGGAATTTCAACAAAAATAGTCAGGGCCAGTTGGAGCAAAATGAAAGGCATGGTTACTTCTACCTTCAACCTTTTTTAGACAAGGGCTGTGGCTTGTCCCAAGAGAAATGGGTCTTGCTTAGAATTAGAATCTTGACTGCTTGCTTAGAATTCTTGAAAAGTGGAGTGGGGCATCACTAAGGGTTTAGACCAGAGTGTTAGGTAGACCCAGGGCAGGAGGCTGATTCTGCCTCCTTGCTACCTCTGTGACTGTCAGAACAACCCCTGACCTCCTTGAGCCTCAGTTCTCATCTGTAAAAAGGGGTGGTCATAATATGGCTATAAAGCTCCTAACATAGATCCAGTCCGTGGTGTGCTCTCTAAAGACATCATTGGTTCCCTCTCCCTGTCCTGTGCGCACCACCCCAGCAGGCAGAGGGAGCACTGAGCCATTTCTGCTCTCTGTAAACAGATTAGTTCATGTCCAGGACACACGTTAGCAACTTGTCTCTCTCCATCACTGAACTCTTCAGTGGCCTGCAGTGGCCTCAATAATGAAATGCAAACTCCTCAGTAGGGCAAAGGGGACTCTATAATATGCCCACAAGGCTTTCAGGACCAACTCCACACACATCCTCTTTGTCCTCTATGCTCCAGTCGTATTAGAATATTCACTGCTCCTTAGGTGCATACGTGCTTCCTCATCTCAGCCTTTGCTCACGCAGAAGCCTCTGCCTGGACCCCTCAGCCCTCCTTCCCTATTCTCCACCTAGAGAAATTCTACCCACCCTACACACACACAAAAAAACAGTCTTAATGCCTTCTCCTCAGGAAACTGATGCCTCGTTTGGACTTATTGGTTTCATCTCATTTGGACTTACTGCTTTCATCTCTGACATCCCACAACATTTTTCTGTCATTTCTCATTTATCTGCTGACTTTGATGGGAGCTAATAGTACATAGGCTAATTTCCCTCACTATCCTCAAACATCTGCGAATATTCTAGCACCAGGGAATGAGACTGGAAGTTAATATGGTGGTGCCAGTAAGAATCTGTGGCTGACTAAGCTGCCTGAAGATGCTCCCAGAGAAGCATGAAGCTAACAGCAAGCTTTAGAGGATTGTCATTCCCTCATTGCACACTTGAACCCTTAAAGAGATACACATTTTACAGTGAAGAAACAATGGTTCTGTTAGGAAGTGGCAGAGCTGGGCATCCGGGTACTTTTCCACTGTGGCACACTGTCTCATTCAAAAATGTCCATAAATCAACAGTCCTCCAGTCCCTAGGGTGCGCTGGGCTGGACTGGCTTCCTGGGTGTGTGACCAGGGCAATACCCCAGGGCCCTCACACTCAGAAGGACCCTGCACTTGGGATTTCAAGCTCTGTGGTTTGTGTCTTACAACTCTTAATAATTTTATCTTTGAATTTGTTTTTGTTTTTTTTTTTCTGTACGCGGGCCTCTCACTGTTGTGGCCTCTCCCGTTGCGGAGCACAGGCTCCGGACGCGCAGGCTCAGCGGCCATGGCTCACGGGCCCAGCCGCTCCGCGGCATGTGGGATCCTCCCGGACCGGGGCACGAACCCGTGTCCCCTGCATCGGCAGGCGGACTCTCAACCACTGCGCCACCAGGGAAGCCCTGAATTTGTATTTTATAAGCATAATCTGGTGGGCCAACAAAGCATACACCAGAGACTTGGAGCCTAGGCTCATGCACAGGCCTGCCTCCTACTACCTCATGCCTCTTCAGACTGGGTTCTTGGCCACCTTCTTCCTCACTTTCTGGAAGTCTGGACCCCACCCAGCTTCCCTTTTCCCAGGATGGCAGTGCCAGAGTATGTTCGGTAGACAGCTCAGCTGGAGCAAGCACGGGGACAGGGTAGGTGCCCCCATGCAGGTGCCTAACCTGTCCCAGTGTGAGAGTAGCAGTACTCTTGGGTGTTGCCGTCTGCAGTGGATTGGAACAGCCAGGCCATGGGAATGGAAATGTCTGTCTTGACCTCCCTGCCCTCAGCTGCCAGCTGGGGTGGGGAGCTGGGAGAGGAAAGGGGGTTCCCAGCAGCCAGTGGGCCATGAACACTTGTGCACCCAGTCTCAGGGTGGAGCCCTAGGACACCTGTGATGGTCTGCATCCACCCCACCACTGTCCCCATGCCTGAGGGAGCACATTAAAAAGCAAATAAAAAAATACCATGACAGGTAGAGAGAGAAACAGTGGAAGAAAGGAAAAGGCTTCCTATTTTAATACCTTTAATGCCACTTTACACCTGCTTTTTGGATAAGGGGCTGTGCATTTTTATTTTGCACTGGGCTTCACAAATTGTGTCACCAGTCTCGGTGCCTGGCCCTGTGCTGGGCACCAGGGATACAGATTTGGATGCATATAACCTCTACCTTCAAGGTGGCTATTGGGTCTGCAGTTTGTACTAGTTCAGGAAATTGGCAAACTTTTTCTATAAAGGGCAATTTTAGGCTTTGCAGGCCAACCAATCCCTGTTGCAACTACTTAGCCCCACCTTTGTAGCACAAAAGCATCATTTGACAGTATGTGAAAGAGTGAGTGCAGCTGTGTTCCAATAAAACTTTATTTATGGACATTGGAATTTGAATTTCATATAATTTTCACATCACAAAATATTATTTTTCTTTCTATATGTTTTCAGTAATTTGAAAATACATAAACCGTATTTAGCTGTGGGCTGTACAGAAACAGGCAGCAAGCTAGATTAGGCCAGCAGGCTGCAGTTTGCTGACCTTGAACTAGACGATCTCTAGGAGTTTTCCAGCACTCACTCAGGTGAGTTTCACAGAGCTGGATATTTATTCTCACTGTCCTTTCCCCTATTGTTATTCTGGGTTTCTCTCTCTCTCTCTCTCTCTCTCTCGTTCTCCTTTTTGCACTTACTTTCACTCTCTCTCTCTCTACATATATACCAAACATGCGTGTGCATGCACACACGCACACGCATGCACCCATACACCTGATTTAAAAGCCACTGATAGATCCATCTCAACACAAGGAGCTCTTTTCTTTAAACTGGTGTAAGTAATGGAGCCAGTGCCCTTTCTCCAGAAGGGGCCAGCTGCTGAATTCTTGCTTGCCTCATAATTACAAAACCACTGAAGCAGAGACAAGAGGGAATCCAATGTAGTGCTCTACCTGCAGAGAAAAAATATTGACACATTTAGGGACATAATAGTCAGATGAAGGAAAGCATGTACTCTATTCTCTGCTCCATGTATCTCCACAGACACGTCTTTTAAATGTGTTTTTGAATAGGATACAAATGTGATATTCAGACAAGCAATGGACAATTGTCACCATCTGCCATCTGCCCACACATAGGAGTTGGCTCAAGGAAGAAAATGTTTGACTCACAGAAACTGAAGTTCTTCATAAAAAGACTGCAAATAATTCATTATATTTTCTTATTCACCTACTGTGTGCTCATAGCTAGAAGACTATTAGAAGCAGAGAAGTGTGATATTATAAAAACAGCATGGACTTCTGGAACTGGTGAGACTTGGATTTCAATCCCTGGGCTGGAACTGCATAGCTATGCTGTCTAGAAAAAGTAACTGAAACTCTTTGAGCTACCATTTGCTCATCTGTATAAGAAGGGTGATGTCTATGTTGCAGATTTGTTAATAAGAATTAGTGATTTGCACAAGCCTCTTAGATAGCCTCATGCAACAGAGGGCAGACAGCAGAAGCAAGAAGAACTACAATCCTGCAGCATGTGGAATGAAAACCACATTCACAGAAAGATGACAAGATGAAAAGGCAGAGGGCTATGTACCAGATGAAGGACAAAGATAACACCCCAGAAAAACAATGAAATGAAGTAGAGATAGGCAACCTTCCAGAAAAAGAATTCAGAATAATGATAGTGAAGATGATCCAGGACCTCGGAAAAAGAATGGAGGCAAAGATTGAGAAGATGCAAGAAATGTTTAACAAAGACGTAGAAGAATTAAAGAACAAACAGAGATGAACAATACAATAACTGAAATGAAAAATACACTAGAAGGAATCAATAGCAGAATAATTGAGGCAGAAGAATGGATGAGTGACCTGGAAGACAGAATGGTGGAATTCACTGCTGTGGAACATAATAAAGAAAAAAGAGTGAAAAGAAGTGAAGACAGCCTAAGAGACCACTGGCACAACATTAAACGCAACAACATTCACATTATAGAGGTCCCAGAAGGAGAAGAGAGAGACAAAGGACCCGAGAAAATATTTAAAGAGATTATAGTTGAAAACTTCCCTAACATGGGAAAGGAAATAGCCACCCAAGTCCAGGAAGCGCAGAGAGTCCCAGACAGGATAAACCCAAGGAGTAACACGCTGAGACGCATAGTAATCAGACTGGCAAAAATTAAAGACAAAGAAAAATTATTGAAAGCAGCACAGGAAAAACGACAAATAACATACAGGGGAACTCCCATAAGGTTAACAGCTGATTTCTCAGCAGAAACTCTATAAGCCAGGGAGTGGCATGACATATTTAAAGCGATGAAAGGGAAGAACCTACAGACAAGATTACTGTATCTAGCAAGGATCTCACTCAGATTCAATGGAGAAATCAAAAGCTTTAAAGACAAGCAAAAGTTAAGAGAATTCAGCACCAGCAAAACAACTCTACAACAAATGCTAAAGGAACTTCTCTAAGTGGGAAACACAAGAGAAGAAAAGGACCTACATAAACAAGCCCAAAGCAATTGAGAAATGGTAATAGGAACATACATATCGATAATTACCTTAAATGTGAATGGATTAAATGCTCCAACCAAAAGACACAGGCTTGCTGAATGGATACAAAAACAAGACCCATATATATGCTGTCTACAAGAGATCCACTTCAGACCTAGGGACACATACAGACTGAAAGTGAGGGGATGGAAAAAGATATTCCATGCAAATGGAAATCAAAAGAAAGCTGGAGTAGCAATACTCATAACAGATAAAATAGACTTTAAAATAAAGAATGTTACAAGAGACAAGGAAGGACACTACATAATGATCAAGGGATCGATCCAAGAAGAAGAGATGACAAGTATAAATATATATGCACCCAACATAGGAGCGTCTCATTACATAGGGCAACTGCTAAGAGCTATAAAAGAGGAAATTGACAGTAACACAATAATAGTGGGGGACTTTAACACCTCACCTACACCAATGGTCAGATCATCCAAAGAGAAAATTAATAAGGAAACACAAGCTTTAAATGACACAATAGACCAGACAGATTTATTTGATATTTATAGGACATTCCATCCAAAAACAGCAGATTACACTTTCTTTTCAGGTGTGCACAGAAGATTCTCCAGGATAGATCACATCTTGGGTCACAGATCAAGCCTCAGTAAATTTAAGAAAATTAAAATCATATCAAGCATCTTTTCTGACCACAATGCTTTGAGATTAGAAATTAATTACAGGGAAAAAAATGTAAAAAACACAAACACATGGAGGCTAAACAATACATTACTAAATAAGCAAGAGATCACTGAAGAAATCAAAGAGCAAATGAAAAAGTACCTAGAGGCAAATGTCAAAGAAAACTTGATGATCCAAAACCTATGGGATACAGCAAAAGCAGTTCTAAGACGGAAGTTTATAGCAATACAGGCCTACCTCAGGAAACAAGAAAAATCTCAAATAAACAATCTAACCTTACACCTAAAGGAACTAGAGAAAGAAGAAAAAACAAAACACATAGTTAGCAGAAGGAAAGAAATCATAAAGATCAGAGCAGAAATAAATGAAATAGAAACAAAGAAAACAATAGCAAAGATCAATAAAACTAAACCTGGGTCTCTGAGAAGACAAACAAAATTGATAAACCATTAGCTAGACTCATCAAGAAAAAGAGGGTGAGGACTCAAATCAACAAAATTAGAAATGAAAAAGGAGAAGTTACAACAGACACTGCAGTAATACGAAGCATCCTAAGAGACTACTACAAGCAACTCTGTGACAATAAAATGAACAACCTGGAAGAAATGGACAAATTCTTAGAAAAGCACAACCTTCAGAGACTGAACCAGGAAGAAACAGAAAATATGAACAGACCAATCACAAGTAATGAAATTGAATCTGATTAAAAATCTTCCAACAAACAAAAGTCCAGGACCAGATGCCTTCACAGGTGAATTCTATCAAACATTTAGAGAAGAGCTAACACCTATTCTTCTCAACCTCTTCCAAAATATAGCAGAGGGAGGAACACTCCCAACCTCATTCTACGAGGCCATCATCACCCTGATACCAAAACCAGACAAAGATGTCACAAAGTAAAATAACTACAGGTTAATATCACTGATGAACATAGATGCAAAAATCTTCAACAAAATAGTAGCCAACAGAATACAACAGCACATTAAAAGGATCATACACCATGATCAAGTGGGATTTATCCCAGGGATGCAAGGATTCTTCAATATACACAAATCAATCAATGTGGTATACCATATTAACAAATTGAGGGAGAAAAACCATATGATCGGGCTTCCCTGGTGGCGCAGTGCTTGAGAGTCCGCCTGCCGATGCAGGAGACGCGGGTTCGTGCCCCGTTTCGGGAAGATCCCGCATGCCGCGGAGCGGCTGGGCCCGTGAGCCATGGCCACTGAGCCTGCGCGTCCGGAGCCTGTGCTCCGCAAATGGGAGAGGCCACAACAGTAAGAGGCCCGCATAACGCAAGGAAAAAAAAAAAAAAAAAGAAAAACCATATGATCTTCTCAAGAGATGCAGAAAAAGCTCTCAACAAAATTCAACACCCACTTATGATAAAAACCCTCCAGAAAGTAGGCATAGAGGGAACTTACCTCAACATAATAAAGGCCATATATTACAAACCCACAGCCAACATCATTCCGAATGGTGAAAAACTGAAACCATTTCCACTCTGATTAGGAACAAGACAAGGTTGCCCACTCTCACTACTATTATTCAACATAGTTTTGGAAGTTTCAGTCACAGCAATCAGAGAAGAAAAAGAAATAAAAGGAATCCAAATCAGAAAAGAAGAAGTAAAACTGTCACTGTTTGGAGATGACATGGTACTATCCATAGAGAAGCCTAAAGAAGCCTCCAGAAAACTACTAGAGCTAATAAATGAATTTCGTAAAGTAGCAGGATACAAAATTAATGCACAGAAATCTCTTGCATTACACTCATGATGAAAAATCTGAAAGAGAAATCAAGGAAACACTCCCATTTACCATTGCAACAAAAAGAGAATACCTAGGAATAAACCTACCTAAGGAGACAAAAGACCTGTATGCAGAAAACTATATGACACTGATGAAAGAAATTAAAGATGATACAAACAGGTGGAGAGATATACCATGTTCTTGGATTGGAAGAATCAATATTGTGAAAATGACTGTACTATCCAAAGCAATCTACAGATTCAATGCAATCCATATCCAATTACCAATGGCATTTTTTATAGAACTAGAACAGAAAATCTTAAAATTTGTATGGAGCCACAAAAGACCCCAAATAGCCAAAGCAGCCTTGAAGGAAAAAAATCAAGCTGGAGGAATCAGACTCCCTGACTTCAGACTATACTACAAAGCTACAGTAATCAAGACAGTATGGTACTGGCACAAAAACAGAAATATAGATCAATGGAACAGGATAGAAAGCCCAGAGATAAACCCACACACCTATGGTCAACTAATCTATGACAGAGGAGGCAAGGATATACAATGGAGAAAAGACAGTCTCTTCAATAAGTGGTGCTGGGAAAACTGGACAGCTACATGTAAAAGAATGAAATTAGAACACTTCCTAAAACCATACCAAAAAATAAACTCAAAATTTATTAGAGACCTAAATATAAGACCAGACACTATAAACCTCTCAGAGGAAAACATAGGAAGAACACTCTTTGACATAAATCACAGCAAGATCTTTTTTGATCCACCTCCTAGAGAAGTGGAAATAAAAACAAAAATAAACAAATGGGACCTAATGAAACTTAAAAGCTTTTTCAAAGCAAAGGAAACTACAAACAAGATGAAATGACAACCCTCAGAATGGCAGAAAATATTTGCAAACAAATCAATGGACAGTGATTAATCTCTAATATATATAAACAGCTCATGCAGCTCAATATTAAAAAAGCAAACAACCCAATCCAAAAATGGGCAGAAGACCTAAGTAGACATTTCTCCAAAGAATACATACAAATGGCCAAGAAGCCCCTGAAAAACTGCTCAACATCACTAATTTTTAGAGAAATGCAAGTCAAAACTACAATAAGGTATCACCTCACACCAGTTAGAATGGGCACCATCAGAAAATCTACAAACAACAAATAATGGAGAGAATGTGGAGAAAAGGGAACCGTCTTACACTGTTGGTGGGAATGTAAATTGATATAGCCACTATGGAGAACAGTATGGAGATTCCTTAAAAAACTGAAAATAGAATTACCATATGACCCAGCAATCCCACTACTGGGCATATACCCAGAGAAAAACATGATTCAAAAAGACACACGCACCCCAATGTTCATTGCAGCACTATTTACAATAGCCAGGTCATGGAAGCAACCTAAATGCCCATCCACAGACTTATGGTTAAAGAAGATGTGATACATATATACAATGGAATATTACTCAGCCATAAAAAGGGACGAAATTGGGTCATTTGTAGAGACATGGATGAATCTAAAGACAGTCATACAGAGTGAAGTTAATCAGAAAGAGAAATACAAATATCATATATTAATGTATATATGTGGAACCTAGGAAAATGGTACAGTTGAACCAGTTTCCAGGGCAGAAATTGAGACACAGATGTAGAGAACAAACGTATGGACCCCAAGGAGGGAAAGCGGCGGGGCGTGGGGATGGTGGTGTGATGAACTGGGCGATTGGGATTGATGTGTATACACTGATGTGTATAAAATGGATGACTAATAAGAATCTGCTGTATAAAAAAATAAATAAAATTGAAAAATTCCAAAAAAGAAACAAAAAGAGGTAGACATAGAAAATGGATTTGAGGACATGGGATGGGAAGGCCAAGCTGGGGTGAAGTGAGAGTAGCATCGCCATATATATACTACAGAATGTAAAATAGTTGGCTGGTGGGAAGCAGCTGCATAGCAAAGGGAGATCGGCGCAATGCTTTGCGATGACCTGGAGGGGTGGAATAGGGAGGATGGGAGGGAAGCTTAAGAGGGAGGGGATATGGGGACATGTGTATGCATATGGCTGATTTGCTTTGTTGTGCAACAGAAACTAACACAATATTGTGAAGCAATTATACTCCAATAAAGATCTATTAAAAAAAAATAAGAATTAGTGATTTGACTAAGAGAAAAAGAGTACAAAGTACAGTACCTGACACATGACAGGCATTTGCTCAATGGTAGCTGCAGGAAAGTTAGTGATGGAAAAAGGCAGAGCCACGAGTCAAACCAGGGTGTGACTGCAAAGACCATGCTTTGTCTTTACAGAATGCTGATAGAGTAGGTGGCCTGGAACAGGGGGCCCTCTAGGGGGGCACAGCTCGGAAAACAAAGGCTTGAGCAACTACAAATAATGCCTTCCTCTTCATTTATTGGTGATCACACCTTCTTTTTATTGTTTATTCCACCAGTCATTCAATGAATGGTGGACAAGAACATTCAACAACTTAAAGTAACTACAAAAAACTATAGTTGCAAAACCCCTGACCTCTTGGATCATGATGTGTTTGCCAGCTCTGCAGTTTCTGATTCTGCTCATTTCTTAATTTATTCAAGTATATTTACTGGGCATTGTCTTAGTCTGTTTGGGCCACTATAACGAAAATGTCATAGACTGGGTGGCTTTTAAACAATAGAAATTTATTTCTCACAGTTCTGGAAGCTGTCAGTCCAAGATCAAGGCACCAGCATATTCAGTGTCTGGTGAGAGCCTGCTTCCTGGTTCATAGACTTCTTCCTGTAACCTCACATGTGAAAAGGGCAAGAGATCTCTCTGGGGTCTCTTTTATAAGGACATTAATCTCATCCATGAGGGCGCTGCCCTTAGTACCCAATCACTTCCGAAAGCCTTCACCTCCAAATACCATCACACTGGGGATTAGTTTTCAACAACATAAGAATTTTGGGGAGATACAAACATTCAGTCTACAGCAGGCATTTACTCTGTGCCATGCACTATGCTTAAATGCTGGGGCTACAGTGATGGGTGAGACAATTTTCACCTTTAAGGAGTTCACAGTTGAATGAGAAAACAAGTGGACAATTATAGGATGGTAGCCAAAGTGCTATGATAGCACAGAAGAATGGCATCTAAGCTATTCTGTGGCGGGGGTCAGATAAGGCTTAATGATGGAGATAACCTTTAAACTGAGATTTGAAAAAGGAATGGGGAGTAGCTAACCAAGGAAAGACTGTGACAGGAAGGATGTGGGAGGCAAAGGAAACAGCCTATAAAAAGACAGGAGGACTATATTTTCAGGGGTCATGACTAGAGAAATTTCATACAGAAAACAGACTGATGGTTGACAGAGAGGAAGGGGGTGGGGGAGTGAAATGGGTGAAGGGAGTCAAGAAGTACAAATTTTTGATTATAAAATAAATAAGTCATGGGGATCTAATGTACAGCATGGTGACTAGAGTCATTAATTTTGTGTTGCATGTTTGAAAGTTGCTAAGAGAGTAGATCTTAAAAGTTCTCATCACAAGAAAAAGATATTACTTTGTATGGTGACAGATGGCAACCAGACTTAACTGTGGTGATCATTTCACAGTATATACAAATATTGAATCATTGTTGTACACCTCAAACTAATATAATGAGGCTTCCCTGGTGGCGCAGTGGTTGAGAGTCCGCCTGCTGATGCAGGGGACACGGGTTCATGCCCCAGTCCGGGAAGATCCCACGTGCCGCGGAGCGGCTGGGCCCATGAGCCATGGCCGCTGAGCCTGCGCGTCCGGAGCCTGTGCTCCACAACGGGAGAGGCCACAACAGTGAGAGGCCCGCGTACCGGGCCTAATATAATGTTATATGTCAGTTATACTTCAAAGAAAAAAAGCAAAAGACAGGGAGGCAAGAGGAAAGCACGGTGTCCTGCGGACTAAAGGTGATCAGCATGGAGCCTGGAATACGAAGGGGGTGGCAGCAAGCATGGAGGCTACAGAGCCTGGCAGGGCAGAATGATAGTGTTAGGTAGTTTAGACATTATTATTTTATCAATGGAGAATTTTAAAGAGAGTAGCACATTTGCATTTGTGAAACTTCACTCTGATTGCAGGGTAGAGAATGGGTTGAGGGAAATGCAACTAGAAGCATGGAGACCAACTCATAACTGGGATCGTGGATAAATTCCTTTACATTTCTGGCCCTCAGTTTCTTCAGCTACAAAAGGGAATTATGAAACAAACCTCAGAATATTGTGGGGCTTAAGTGAGCCAATATAAACAAAACGCCTGGCCCAGGTAAGTGCTTCTCTGTGCCCACTTCCCATTCTGCCCCAGGGCTTAACTCAGAGCTATGTATACAATATGTGCTAAGCCATGTGCATCTGTGGCTGACTGAGTGACTGCTCTCCTCTGAACACAGCAAAATGAGGAGGGTAATGGTACTTTTAGTTAGGGAGTAGACGGCTACTGAACACATGAATCCTAACCTAAAACAAATCTTTCCCTCAAGTTCTTGCTGTAAATACAGATGAAGCTTCGCTCGCTCGCCTGCCACTCACCTCTTGCTGTGCAGCCCGGTTCCTAACAGGCCACTGCCTGGTACCCCTGTTCTAGGGCAGTCGTAAGAAAACACCACCTCTTGTACTATGGCCCAGTTAGTGCCCTTGAGCTCCTGCAGAGCTCCTCCTATTCAATGAGAAGTGACATGGTCCTTCCTTAGAATGGGATTAAAGGAGGAGGGGAACTCAGAGAATCCTTAAATCCTTGTGAGCCTATACTAACACTATCTAGATGTGCATTTCCTAGTTTTAGTGGGCTCTATCTTTAACTGGAAACTTTAAAAATGACCTCGTTATTTAGGGAAAGCATTTCCTTTGGTGTCAAATCAGGTCCCCGAGTGGGTATTTCCAGTGCCACCAAAGATGGTGAACCGAGAACAAGAGAGGTGGCTCTCCCCTGAGAATTTAAAATGCAAATAGAACTAAAACCTTAATGCCAGATATATAATGTGAAAAGTCAACTCTCACTATAGGAAACACAATGAACGAACAAGCTAATGAAAAAGAATTCAGACCTACTGAATCATCTTTTAAAAACAAGACAATGCTTAGACACCATATGATAGCTATTACATTAAAAAATATATATTAAAAGTTATAATCCCCCATGCTGGCAAAGTTACAGTAAAATCTTTATCTCAGGAACTTCTTATGGGAGTGTAAATTGGAATGATCCTACTGGAAAGTAATTTGGCAGTATGTATCAAGTGTACTAAAAAGGTACATGCTTTCTGACCCAGTAATTCCACTCTTGGGTATTCATCCCAGAGAGGTAATCTAATCCAAATGAAGGAAAAAATTGTATGCAGGAAGATGTTTATCATAATGTCATTTATAATAACAAAATAATAACAGCCTAAATGTTCTATGTTTAAGTAAACCATGCCCTTTCACTAAATGAAACATTATGAAGTCATTAAAATAATGTTTACAATGACTGTGTAATACTCTTGGAAAACTTCTTATGATATAATGTAACCTAAAAATAACAGAATACAGAAAATAGCAAAATCATATTTATGCCATGACTACATCTTTGTTCTTCATGTATAATTATTACCCATGCATTACAAGTACAGATATTTAGACAAGAACTAGAAAACAGCATGAAAAAAATGAAAATGGCTGTTGTGATCTTGAGTTTTTGTGTGTATTTTTCTCCTTTTTGGATATCATTAATATTCTTATTTAATAATACTATATACTACGGAGAGAGTGTTTTTAAACATGGGTTTCACAGTCAGAAGCTTGGTTTAAATCTTAGTGCCATCACTTAACGGCTATGTGACTTCAAGCAATTTACTTAACCTCTTTGAATGTCAGCTTCCTCATCTCTAAAATGGGGGTTAAATACCTATGTTTATGAGAGTGTTATGAGGAAAAAACGAGTAAACATAAATAAAGCATCTGTTACATAGTAGATGTACAATTAAGTTTTTAACATCTTAATTAACTCTTTTCTAGAAAGGATTTATCAGTTTACAAAGATATATGCACACACATAAACACACACATATATATATATAAAGTTGGAATAAATTTTAAAATAGGTTAGGAAATTTAGTCAAGGGAAAATAAGGGCAGTTCTATAAAATGTTAACTCCCCTCACTTCTCCAATTCCTATCTACTAAAAGTGTAATGAGAATATTCTGGCTGCATTGTTCAGAAATCAGACGTGAGCGATGCTTGTTTTTCAAAAGCAAAAGGAAAGAAAAGGAAAGGAAAAGGAAAAAAGGCAGAAAGAGATATCTCTCCCACCCTACTCTACTACTGAACACACACACACACATACACATACACATCCCTCTCGTCAGACTTCAAGGTGTGTCCCTGGAGTTCCAAGAAAATCACATTTTGGTCTTTTTTTGTAGTGAACACATTTGCCTTCCCCACGTAACAAAAGGTATCATTTTGCTTTTAATTATGGATTATTATTATGCATTGCTTTTATTTGGCAAAGATGTTTGTTTCAGGAAAATTAATTTAGACAGTTCCATTTTTCAAGCAATAATACCTTCTGTCCCAGGCTTACAAAGAACAATTAGATCTGGATTCTTTCCCCACAATCAAGCTGGCAATTTCTTATGGAAAGTCGTGGTCAATCAGCGTGGAATGGAGCTTCCATGAGAGCTAGTCAAATGCAGAAAATAGACTGTTATGGCCTGGCACTTCTACTTCCTGTGGTATATATAACTCTGACATTGTGCAGAGGCATTACTCTGGATGGGCAGGAACACAGATTAATGTTGCCTCACTTTCAGTGCCACAGTTTTATCCTGAATATCATGATATTTTTCTCAGGAACTCCAGTTTCATGCAATTCAGCAAACATGACTGAAGGCCTTCTCTGTGCCAAGTACAGTGGTAGGAGCTGGAGATACCAATCTGAATCACACAGCATCCTTGCCCACAAGAGCTCTCACAGCAGGGTGACTCACAGATGATTGCAACCCACAGTGATAATGTCTGTGGCCAAGGGTAGCACAAGGTGCTGAGGGGCCTGGAGGAGGCACCTAACCTAGCCTAGGAGAGCAGAGGCTTCCAGAAGGTGATGATGTAATAGAGAAGTCATATATAGAGACAGAGAGGAGGAAAGGCTTTCCAAGCAGTCTCGGAATTAAAAATAAAAGTCTTAGCAGTCTAAGTGCCATTTACCCCCAGATTATATGACAAGCGCAAGGCTAACTGCTTTACAGGTAGGTGGGTTGCTAAAAACCCATTTGAAAGTATTTAACTGACTTGCCCATGATCACTTAGTATGTGGTAGAGACATGATCAGAGAAGGTAAATTATTGGTTCATACAGCAAGAAAGTGGCAAAGCTGGGGCCAAAATACAAGTGTTTCTGGTTCATTATTTCACTCAGTCCTTACCACGGTTCTGTGCAGGCCTGTGTGAACAACTTTGCACACTTGCTGAATCTGAAGGAGAATGGGAGCAAAAAAACCTTTATTGAACACTTACTTGAGTGTGATATGATCCTTTGTGAAGACAGAGCCTCCGAGCTCTTCCACCTAAGTAGGGAAGAGTGACCTTGATACTCAAAAAATCCATAACTTTAATGTTTCATGGAATCTTTTCTCTTTAAAAGAGACGTGGATTTTATATTATATTCCATAATACAGTAACGTTTGTTATAATATAAAAACTCTGAGTGGAATTATATTCTGGTTTAAAAACTCTTCTTATCCCTACATTAGAAATGTGGAAATGGGGGCTTCCCTGATGGCGCAGTGGTTAAGAACCCGCCTGCCAATGCAAGGGACAGGGGTTCAATCCCTGCTCCAGGAAGATCCCACATGCTGCAGAGCAGCTAAGCCCATGAGCCACAACTACTGAGTCTGCACTCTAGAGCCTGCAGACCACAACTGCTGAGCCCATGTGCTGCAACTACTGAAGCCGGCGTGCCTAGAGCCCATGCTCCGCATCAAGAGAAGCCACCACCGCAATGAGAAGCCCACGCATGGCAACAGAGTAGCCCCCGCTTGCTGCAACGAGAGAAAGCCTGCATGCAGCAATGAAGACCCAACGCAGCCAAAAGTAAATAAATTAAAAAAAAGAAGAAATGTGGAAATGAGAGAGAGTTTAAGTAATTCATCCAAGGGCTATATACTTGTGAGTATACAGGCTAGGATTTGTGCTCATGTCTGTCCTTTGCTCTTATCCATGGCACAGACCTGGGGCCTCTTATTCTGGTCCTGGTGGTCATTTCACCTATCTCTGTGCTCCATAAGCCTTATTCAAAAGCAGAATGGGACTCAGGTCTGCTGGTATGTCACTGCATGACCTGGCCAAATCCTGTCAACCACTAGGCCTCAAGATACCCTTTCTAAGGACCCTAAGAAGATATTTCCCTCAGACCTCAAGTTAGGAACAGTGGAGATTCTGTAATTCAACTGTTTTATTTGGGGTTTTTGTTTTTTCCTTAGGACACTGGGTATATTGTAACCGAGTTTTCCACCGTGCCTAAGTTGTTGAAAAGCTGAGAGCCAAATTTGTACCCTACTTCTAGCAAATGAGAAGAGTATCTCAGGATATGAATTCTGAGTTATGACCTTGTACCTAGCATCTAATTTCTCCTTATTTTTCTTTTTCTCCATGTCTTTAATTACATGTGCTTTAATTTTATTGCACTCTTTTAAGCATCTTCAAATTTTTTTGGAATTAGTGTTATATATTGAATAACCAAATATGTAAAGAAACAAACAGAAAATAGTGTTTCAAGGAGATAACCTGATAGTCTTAAGAACCAGACATCAAACATGAACAGACTCATTAGCACCTAGAGACAGAAGACAGCAGGGCCTATGGCCAACCCAGATTCCTGTGCTATTCTTTTTAAAGTTGGCTTCACTTTCTCAGTGAGAAGTAAATTGGTTCCTGTCCTTTAGGGGCCATTTCAATTACCACCTCTTGAAGGAAGTCCTCTTGATAACTCCTCAGTTAAAACCAGTTGAATCAAATAGAAATAATGGTATTAAAACTCAAAACAAATTCTTAACTAACTTCCTCCCCTGCCTCCATACCCTTATCCCACTCTCTTGCTTTCCTCAACAGTTTTTTGTTCTCTGAGCATCTATGCTCTTTTAGGAATGGATGGGATATAGACATCCCTTTTTTTCCACTCTGTTGAAGGAGGCACATAAGCAAATAGTGCAGAACACTGTGGCGGGTGACTGAGCAACTCCCTTTCCCTCTGTGGGCTCAGTTTGCTTTTCCTTGAAATAAAGCAGTTGGGCCAAATGACCTGCAAAACCCCTTGCTCTGACATTCCAGGAGGCTATGTCGTGGGATAGCCTCACTCATGCTGGGTCGTGGTGATCTTGAGGATAAAGGGTAATCTCAGCTTTGAAGTATAAACTGAAGACCTAAAAGGCATATCTTTTTTTTTTTTTTTTTTGCGGTACACGGGCCTCTCACTGTTGTGGCCTCTCCCATTGCAGAGCACAGGCTCCAGACACGCAGGCTCAGCGGCCGTGGCTCAGGGGCCCAGCCGCTCCATGGCATGTGGGATCTTCCCGGACCGGGGCACGAACCCGTGTCCCCTGCATCGGCAGGCGGACTCTCGACCACTGTACCACCAGGGAAACCCTAAAAGGCATATCTTTTAAACTCTAAAATTTGATTTCACAAAAGAAAAGTTGTGACTTAAAACATATAAAAAAAGAGAATTTATAACCATATAACTTTGTCTGATAGTAAGCCAAAATATCACATCTGTAACAAACTTCCTGTGGTCCTATCTGGGATCGGGTACAGAAGAGAACCCACTATAGAAAATATTCCTCTCTCACCTTGGAGGAGAAGGTGCGGGGGGAGGAGGTGGAGAGAGGGGAGGTACAGTTGGGAAGGAAAAAAGAGACTAATATGTAAATATCTAACTGTAATGTGAGACATGATTAAATCAATGCTCAGAGGCCTTGGGGCCCTGGGTGTACTGGGTAGGCATCTGTCAGCCATGCAGGCATCCTCTCCAGCGTTGAGCTTCACCGTCACTTTAGATGCCACGTCTGTTCTTGCAGGTTCCCACGTGGCCTCATATTGCTGGAGCAGAGGGGGGGGGGGAAGAAGCAATCTGTCCTGGCATGGAATCTTCTGACTCATGACTGGAGCAACCTTCCTCTCACTGTTTCCTCCAGAGCTGGGCAGGGTGAGGTCTTCCAGCACAAGCCCCCGTCTAACACATATTGAGACAGAGTCCACTCTGCCAGGAAAGCTAAACTGTCCTTTCTGCCATGGAGCTTAGCATATAATGAGAATGACGTTAATCAAATATAAATACAGATAAATTTAGAATTTCAAATTGTGAACGCTATGAAGGAAAAATACAAAACATCACGCTTAAGTCATAGCCCCTCCCACTCCCCTGTGTGCAGAGGCTGTTCAGTTGTACAGCGTTACCACTGCGGCTCATACTACTCCTCTGCCTAGAAACCTGGGGATCACCAAGAACATTTCTCATAACTCAACACTCTCACAGCTACCCGGGCACGGGCATCAGAGGCCAATAGTATGGGTTTGAATCTAGGTTCTTCCATTAGCAGCTGTGACCTTGAGCACGTAACGTAACCTCTTGAACTTCTGCTTCTTCATTTGTAAAAATGGGTAACAATGCTGGCCTCAGAAGGTTGTGAGGATTGGCACAGAGTAAGTGCTCAGCAAATGCAGCTGCTACAGCCTCTGCTGCCATTAATCCTGCTTCCAAAATGTCTCTGCAGTTTCATATGCTCCTCTCCATTGCCACTTGCCCTGCTTTCGTGCAGACTGCCAGAGGTGAACCCAAATGCTCCTTTAAGCTGCCCTGGGGATGAAAGCCACTTGGGTGCCTGGCTTTTCCAATAACAGGAAGCTACAGGAGCAGAAACTACTCGGTGGAGTATATTGATGCAATCTCGCTTGTGCAGCCCTGGCTTTTGTCTGCTGCCCCACTCTGCTTCCCACTGAATTTAACCCCTAGTCATAAGATTCTAGTTCAGCCTTGAGTGATGTTCACTCTCTCCCTGAGTAAAACGCTAATGCATTTTTTTATTATCCTGATGGGAGCAGGCGCCCAAAAGGGCAGCTAAGCCTCAGCCATTGGTCAGGTTCCCCTGGAAGGTGGTGGAGTCGGTGGATGCTTAGGGGAGGCATCCAGGCATCAGCCAATGGCCCGGGTGGGGCTTGAGGAATACTTTGAACGCTGGTCATGTACCTTTCCCCATGTTTTTCTTTGGAGCACTTACTGTAACTGAATTTAATTCATACTGTATGATTATTTGCTTAATATGTCTTCTCCACTCCACTGTTAGCTATCTCTTTGAAAACAGGGGCTGCATCTTTCTCGTTCTCCTCAGCAATATGCCTGGAACAGAGTAGATGCTTCATGGATATTTGTTGGATTAATGAGTGAACAAGTGAAGAGGCAGAGAGTGAAGTTCCAGGGCTATATCTGCAGAAGCCGTGCTGCACATTGCTTGTTCGTCATATGAGGAGAAATAGAAAGAGGGCCATGTCAAGGGCAGAAGGCAGGGTCAGGGACAGGTAAGGTGATGGCATACAGAATGGTCAGGTAAACAGAAGACCGGCGTCCCACTTCGGTGGGGTGTGGGCATGAACTCAGTGCTTGAGACAGCGTTTTTCAGACTTTCATAATCCCTGCTCCCTTTCCCCACAGAGGTGACTGGCTTTCCCCACACCTTCCTCCTACCACACCTTCTACATGTGACACTGACCAAGGTGATTAGACCCACCTTTGTTACCTGAAGTTTGGTTCCGAAAATAATAGGTAACTTTTTGTTTGTTCTCCAAGCATGAGGTTATGTGAAAATATAAAAACTGCTTTTTCAAATAACACACAGAATTTGTGGATATTTGTCATCCCTTGTTGACAATGGAGATCATCAAATTATTCTAAGAAAGGATCAAATTTAATTTTAGAGTGATCAGTCCTGCAGCCAGTAAGCAGGCTAGACTGGAGTAAGAACGATCAGAAGTAGTGAGGGTAGGGAGAGGTCAGCACCACATAAAATGTTTTCTAGGGAGCAGGCTCTGCTTGGGGTAGGGCAGGGAGGGAGACTGAGATCCCTAGATGCCTAGAAAATGACTATGGCTGGGTGAGGGGGGGTGGGAACTGAACAGGAAGGGGGTTGCAGGGAAAAGAGGGTCTGAGCCATGAAGCCAAATGTGTGCCTATGCCCCTGTGACCTCCCTTTCTACAGGGTGTGGATCCTCAAGTCCTCCCCATTATGGCTGGCTTCTGGAGTGACAGGAATATGCACAGGGATTACTGGTCCTCTTATTTAAATTATCTTCAGTCTATGCCATTAAAGACTGATTTTTCCCCTAATAGCTATCCTGCACGAAACAGAAAAAGCAAAACAGAACACATAATCAGTGACTGTTCTTTTCTACCACATAGAACCTCACACATCAAACCAGTCCCTGAGCTCCTGGAACACCACGTCCCTTTCTCATTCCGAGAAGTAATTGCAATGCAGTTCGTGATGAAAATGAAAAGTCCGTTTTTAACTGTAGCTTCATAATTACCCATCCAGATGAAGAAGCCCAAATTCTCAGTGGTCTAATCCCTAGGTCACCAAGACAGAATCAGAGAGGGTTTTGAGAAACATTATGGTGTGTGTCTTTTGAGAGAGAAGGGGATACAATCCAGCAGGAACTTCTCTAGTTATCATCTTGGTAACCAGTGATCGGCAGATCTTTGTTATCATCTGTTGGTCAGGCACTGGGCTAGTCCCTGAGAGGAGTGAAGTAATAATGGCACAGCCCTTGCCCTCAGGGAGATCACACAGCCAGTGGAGAGGATGGAGCAGTAAATAGGCCAGGGAGATGCAGTGTGATGCTGCTCTGATAGGGAAGGTCAGAGGGATAAGGGCAAGATCCAGTCCAGCCTTGGCAAGTCAAGAAGGCCTTTATAGAAGAGGTGGCATGAGAGTGGAGAGCTGAATAACAAGTAGGAATTAGCCAGGTAACTCTGGTTGGGTTGTTGTTCTAAGAGGGAACAAAATGTGCAAAGACCTTGAGGTGAGAGCACAGCAAAATTTGGGGAACTGGAAGTGGCTCATCATGGTTGGAGCTCAGAGTCTGAAGGAACAGGAGAGAAGAGGCAGGAGCTGGGTCACAGAAGTCCTCCAACAGCAGCTAAATGGTTAAACTTTATTCTGTAGGAGGCCTGGTGAGTTTTAAGATGTGATTCTAGAAAGTTCATTCCAGCTGCAGCAGCAATTTGCAAGACACGAAGCAGGGGGACCAGTTAAGGTGCTGTTGTAAAAGGCTAGGTACCAGATGGTGAGAAGCCCAAAGTCTCAGCCTGAGGTGGGGCACAGTTGGAGAGGCACTGAGAAATCCTAGCTTCCAACCAGTGTGCTTCGCATTCTACCTATTGACACCTCCCACCCCCCCCCCCCCCCCCCACTGTGAAAGTTTCTTCTTCTTTCTCTCAGCTTCCCTTTCCTGTTAGGCTCCTGGAGGTTGGTCTACACTCTTTTTACGAATGGGATACCTAATTGCCAACTAGCTTAAGTAACATGCCTAGGATAACAACAGCTCAAAGATGGTAGAGTCAGGATTCATACGTTTGTCTGATTTTGATTTTGGAGCTCTTTCCGCAAAATATTTTGTGTAACTGCTGGGAGAAGGACTTCAGACATGAAGAAAAGAGTATCTTGCAGGTTGGATATTGCCTGGAAGAGTCTCCCCAGATTCAGAGGACTTTGTTTACATCTCTAGGCTGCAGTCGCTGGGCTTTTCAAACTGCCTCCTGTGACAAAATAACCAAATAGTTCTCTCTTGATGTCTTACTAACACCACCTTCCCTGAAAAAGGACTAGAAACAAAATCACAACAAGAGTTGTCACATAACAATAAATGCATGTGACTTACATTCTTATACTTTAAAGACTCAGCCTGAGACCAAAAAAAAAAAAAATAACATAATGCTGTACAAGATTAAAACATGCTTCATTTGTTATATATAAATATGACCTTGTTAAATAAATACAAGCAAGAAAGATGACAAAAAAATACACCAAAACAATGCTAACTGTGCTTCTCTTTCAGTGGTGGGATTTCATTCATTTTTATTTTCTGTATTTTCTGGAAATTTGGAAAATGACAAAAATAAGCATGTGTTACTTTCATTATTACAAAAATTTTAAAGATAGTTTCTTTAATGTTGGACAACAATAGTTTTCATTGAGAATAATTGAAATCACAAAAGATCCAAAATTCCTAGATGAGGTTTCTAACTGACCCACCTTTCAGTACTTTTACCCTTGGGGCTGTCAACTGTGACCAGAGGTGAAGTGGCATTGTATTAACAAAATAGCTTCCACTGGATGAGCAGAGGAGTATGGATGACTCTTGGAACAAGGATGCTGATAGACAGTTCCTTAAGCATCCACTACAGATGCTTCTGCCATCCTTGGTTGGCACCAAATTCAGAGATTACTCCTATTGACCTTGGAACCTCCAGCCCCCATGGTCTTTATGGAGTCATAACTCTGCATCATCCACACATTGGTTAAACACAGAAATGGCTTTCCTCTGAATGTTTATGAGGCACCACTCTTACCAGGGAAAGCTGGATGCAGAGTCACACGCAGCCAGGAGTCCACACATTACCTCCTAACTGACCCAACCCTGGCATACCCACACTCTGCCAGGAATCCATGGAATGCCATACAGGCACACTTGGACACATTGCCCTCTGTGTAGGTTTAGAATTCCTTTATCTGAGGAGAAATGTTCCCCCCACTCCTCAAAACACACACACACACACACACACACACACACACACACACGGTACCACTACCACACGTGTGAAGGGCCTGCCTTCCTGAGACTGTAGCTTATGGTTAGCTAATGGTTCAGCTGCTCAGCCCTCAGCCAGCAGGCCCTGTCAGCCTACCAAACCTGCTGCCTAGCTAGCTACCTTCATTTCCTCCAACTAACATTGCATATTCTACCATCTAGGCAGTTAGATAATATATCATCTCCATGTAAAAGGCCCTTATGGGGGCTTCCCTGGTGGCGCAGTGCTTGAGAGTCCGCCTGCCGATGCAGGAGACGCGGGTTCGTGCCCCGTTTCGGGAGGATCCCACATGCCGCGGAGCGGCTGGGCCCGTGAGCCATGGCCGCTGAGCCTGCGCGTCCGGAGCCTGTGCTCCGCAAATGGGAGAGGCCGCAACAGTGAGAGGCCCGCATAACGCAAGAAAAAAAAAAAAATGCAAAATCAAAAAAAAAAAAAAAAAAAAAAAAAAAAAAAAAAAAAAAAAGGCCCTTATGTCTCTCAGTTGGTAACTAATTTAAATAATCTGGTAATTCTTTATGTCCACCATGCTCCCTTCTTATATAACTAGTTTTCTATTATTGGTCAAATTCCACAAATCATGTGCCCTATTGTAATAAATGCCAAACAGTTTCCGCTGGTGATCCTGAATGATTATACTAGGCACACCGTTTAGTAATGAAAATTTTCTCTTTCGTTTATTCCATTTATTTCTTAAGGACTTTGAGTGAATTATTTGGATATTTTAGTATCTTAGGTTCAAACTGTTGTGATTCTTTTTTCTTTAAACATCTTTATTGGAGTATTATTTCTTTACAATGGTGTGTTAGTTTCTGCTGTATAATAAAGTGAATCAGCTATACGTATACATATATCCATATCCCCTCATTGCTTTACAATGGTGTGTTAGTTTCTGCTGTATAATAAAGTGAATCAGCTATACGTATACATATATCCCCATATCCCCTCCCTCTTGCATCTCCCTCTCACCCTCACTATTGCACAGTGATTCTTGAATGTACACTTTTGTTTTTATTTGCATATTAGAACATGCAGACTTTGTAATCCTATCTTAAGAGCTACAGGTTAAAACAGTAGTCTACACTTACCCGCTTGGGCCACTAGGTGGTGCACACATATGTCTGTGAACTGTAGGTTAAAGGGGTTTGTCACCAGGTTAGATTTAATTCATCACCACAGGAGTGGTACAGACAGTAGGAGCTGTAGGAGTCCAGGAGAGACAGTGATCCTATGGGTGGGAGTAAAGGAAGGAAGGTCTCCAGAGGAGGTGGATAGATAATATTGCTGCTGAGATGGCAGGAGCAAAATCATAAAGGCAGGAATCGCCAAGGCCGTGACAGGGGGGAGTCCTGTAGAGCAAGGGGCATGCTTACTTTCCATGTTGATGAATTCCTACCTAACAGGGTTGTTGCAGAGGGAATAATGGAATAGTTGAATCATTTGAACTAGATGGCATCAAGCATTCCTTTCAGCCTTTGCGATGGGCAATGCAAATATAGAGATGAAATGGCATAGTCTTATCCTCAAGTAAAGACCACATGAGAGAAACAGAGAAGGAAACAGATAATTAAGACACAGCATGATACAAAAGTTAGGTTTTACAACATGCATTGGAAGAACAAAGTGTGAAATATTCTGTTCTGAGGAAAGGAGAGAAGGGGGTTAGGTCTGGGAGCTGAGGTGCAGAGCAGACCTCGTGGAGGTCTTGAGATGTGAAGAGGGAGCTCCGTGAAGATCTCAGGAGATTAGTTAGAGAGAACAGCATGAGCAAAGGCATGGGGATTTGAAAGGATAATGTGCATTCCAGGAATGGTTCAGCTGAGTTTAGCGATGTTTACTGAGGGCTATTGTGTGCCATGGACTGAATAATAGATGTTCCAGGCCCTTAAGATGCCCCTCAGCTAGTGAGGAAGACACACAAGCACTGAAAATTACTGTGTGAGAGGTTAGCTTAAAATTTGTTCTCTTTTAAATTCTCAGCTCTGTCATTTAGCCCCCAGGGTCCTGGCTACAGGCGTGCTCAGAGAACTCTACACCGGAAGGGGAGCGCACAAGCACAGTGTCTGGCTGCATTTGACTCAGAGTCACTGACAGTATTTCAGTCTCACTCACTCATTTTAGAGGTATGAAGTTCAAGGCCAGAGACATAACAGTAAGTTATCCAAAACCACAGAGAGGAGCTAGGACACAAGGCCAGGTCTGTCCGTGTTCCTGTCAGGTTTTCTTCCCTTTTTTCTCTACTGGACCCTGGACACAGAATCACCATTTAGAGATAGATCTTAATGAGGAAATAGACACTTTTCAGATAAATGGACCTCCTTCACCAAGGGCTATTGCCACAAAACCAAGCTTATGGAAAAATAGAAGGACACATTGTCTTCCTTCCTCATTGTATGAGGGAAGGGCCTAGCCTCACAGGCTGGCCTTGGCAAAGGCAGCGTGAGCCACTTGTCCCACTAGCCTGGTTCTGTGATTGGGAAAGCAGGCAGTCTGGCTCCAGCAGTCCTTCTAGCTTGCATATGTGGGTGTGTGTTTCATTTCAGCACGAGGATGTGTGCTCACAGTGGAGGTCAGTGACATCTTGGAGTTGTACTGTTGCTTGAAAATGTCAACTGGGATGAATTATGAGCTGGCAGTAAAACGGGGATGCGTGATTGAGAAGGCTATGAAAGGACACAGACCTGCTTTTAGGGCCCTGAAAAATCATTAAAGCAAGGGATAGAGAGATCTTAAAGAGGCTTTGACTGGGACAAATCAAATTTAAATGGAAGAGGAGGGGACCGCAAGGGCCAGGAGATTTGAGACCAGGTCTTATAAGGAACGGGTGAAGGAACTGGGAATATTTAACCAGGAGGGAGGATGACACAGATCTTCTTCCGACCTCCAAGGTTGTCATGGGCTGAAGCAGCTAGAAACAGGGACGATTTCATAAGGAAGCAGCTTTTAACCCTGCTCAAAGTAGAGCTGTTTAGGGACACGGGTTCGATTGCTTGTCGGGGAACTAAAATCCCACATGCCGTGTGGCATGGCCAAAGAAAACAGAAAAAAATATTTTTAACTGACAAAAAGTAAGTTCCCTGTCAGGCAAAAGGATAAAACAGAATCAGTTCATACAACTGGTGGGAACATTGCTGAGGGGATTCCTATACTGGTGGCAGGTCAGACTCAATGACCTTTGAGCTCTGGTACCAATAATTCTATGAAAAGAGGCGAGGCAGGTTTTATAAACCAAGGGTCACATGGTCTATAATAATAACAAAACATCAATACAAAAACAGCTCTTTTTATTAAGTACCTATTGAGTACCAGGCATCATGCTAAGTGATTTATTGTACATTATCATATTTTGGACTTTCAAGCCAAGATTAGAACTGACTGAATTCTAATCCTGGCTCTCTCATTCAATGAAGATGTGGTCTTAGGCAGATAATTTCTCCTGTCTGAACCCCATGTCCCTCTGTTGTACACTACCAACCCTGTAGGATTACCAAGAGTGTAAGAAGAAATGACACATCAAAGTGCCTGGTACTGTGCCTGGCCTATATTCGGTACTCAAAAAATGTTGCTGCCTTCTCCTTTCTGCTTAAGCAGAATTTCAGGAAGCCATTCTAGGGGAGAGGCAAGATAAAGAGGGAAATGTAGGTGAGGTGAAATATGGCAAAGGACCCACTGGATGAAGCACCTGATAATCAGAAGCTCCTGCAGTGTGTATCCTTGAAGCAGTGGTTCTCAAAGTGAAGTTTGTTAGGACCCCTTTTTAAGAAAAAAAATTACATGTTAATAGAAATTGCTATTAATAGAAAATCAAGTGTAGGAAAGAGACAGAGGCTGACTGAGGCTTAAGGAATCCCGCCTTGTCTTTAAGAGGGTTGCTTACCACTGCCCCATCCTCAGCCTACAATACCCTCTTCTCCACCCTCAGGTTCCCATGACATCCATTTCAGGACTAGGCTTCTCCATAAGTATGGTGTGATAGGGGGCGAGCCTTCTGAGATATCGACCACCTCAGCCCTTGGGGCCAAGGCTAGTCGCCTCCAAACAAGAGCAACTTCATCTATATGGGCTAGTGTACCTGACAAATATTATTTTCTTTGAATGTTGTATGGTACAGAGAGATGAGAATTCAGTTAGAGAAGTAATGGTTTGATCATCAGTAATTGAAATTGTCATAGCATTGTTGAGCAGATTTAATAAATAAACCAGCCCCCAGGAGTATCTTGGTTAGAAAGGAGTATCAGGAGGGTGACAGTGACTTAAGGACCCAAGGCAAAGAGGGTTGCCAGGATATCAGACACTTAACCAGTACAGCCAGCATGACCAAAGAGAAATCTGAGGCTGCCTGGTACAGAGGAGTGAGCCATGGCTGGGAGTCTGGAAAGGGACTTTCTTTGTGGCTATAGGTAAGCCCCATTCCTCTCAGGACTTCATTTTCCCTAAGTATAAGATAGGTCTGACTGGAAGGTCTCTAAGGCCCTTTCGGCTCTGACCAGAAAGGCTGTCCATTCTCCCTTGTCTCTAGGGTGCAAGGCCTCCCTACAGAACTGTGAGACCACGTCCTCCGCAATACAGCCTGCTCTGCGTGTCTGAACATCCCCTTTGCACGTTCACCCTGACCTGCTAAGCAACAAGTTTGGCTCTGGCTTGAATCAGTGCTCTCACAATGTGTTTTCTTTTGCAGCAACAGCGGCACCTAGACCTCCTGACGATAACCAGCCCTGGTGAGTAAGTGTGGCCATTCTGCTTGGGCTTTTCCCTTATTTCCCAGAGTGGTGCCTGGTTGTCTATCCAAATGCAATTCCTGCCCTCCTCCTTTGGCTTCCTGAATGAACAGAATTCTTGTGTCATGAATGATCCTTCTCCCCCATCCTCTACCCCACAGGCAGTTTCTTTTCTCTTCCCCAGCTCTGTGCTGCCTTGTTTTGACCCTGCAGATGGCAGGGTTGATACTATGATGTTGCTGCATATCCCAGGGCCAGGTTCTCCCCAGATCACTCAGTGGATCCAAGTGTCAAGGAAGTGCCCTGGTCTCCAGAGAAATAAGTTTTAAAATCATGGGGAATGGGGAAACTGCCTGGTAGATGGCATGGAATGAAGGGAGGACAGTTAATGAAGAAAGGCCAGTCTGAGGAAGTGACCAGGTTTGGTCTCCTGTGACTCTTGTCACTCAGCTTTAGGAAGGACAAGTCCCACAACAAAGCTATGGCCCTGGGATTTAAAGCTCTTTTCCTTCCCCTCGGTCTGGCATATAGCCCAGAAAAAAGTTGAGCAGTTTAGTTTTACCAGAAGGTATTTTATTTCAGTTTGGGAACTTGAGGCAAAAGTGGCCAACAAGAGATGCTGTTCTCTCTTGGAATCCAAGGAGATGATGGTGCCAGCACTGAGCATTCAAGAGTGGGTATGGTGGTCCATCTTCATTCATTGGTGATGTTCTAAATATTTAATGGCCCTGGTGGCCCTCTACTGTGCTGGGCATTAACACTTTGTTTACCGGACTGTGGGGAGATGGCATCCTGAGGAAGGGACTGGTGTGGGGGAGTGGTCACATGGCAGGGCTGGGGAGCTCTAAGAGTGGCTAATTACCAATAAATATGGAGGTATTTCAGTATTTTAGTAACCAATATAGCTGTGCCATGTCATCCTGCCTACCACCCAGCCTGTTGCTGTGTCCAGGGCCAATTGGCTCACAAGGAGATTGAGAAATTGTCCTCTGCAGGCACTATCTTAGCCCAAAGGCTGGTTATCTGTCTATGTAACTGAGATATAAGACAATGACTGCAAATGTAATTTGGATCCACCCAGTTCAGGTGGCCTTACTACATTTCCACCTGATAGATCTCTTTGAACTTGGGACTTCAGAAGAACAAAGATGAACTGGTTTGAAAATGTTCAGTCTAACCCATAGAATGAACTGTGTTTAACAAGTATATAATTAACATATATAGAAATTCCAAATCATGGGCTAATATAATTAGAATGGCTCAATTGTGTGACCTACCAATCCCTTCCCACTAAGGTGTTGGTAAGTGATTATCTTTGGCCTGTCCGGTTAGTTGCTTTCCTTCATGATTGTTTCCTGTTCTGCTCCACAAATGCTGACCCAGATTGCCTGCTTTCACATCCCAGTCTCATCTGGTCACACCCTGATATGATGCTGACATGGGAATTGGAGAGATTTCTTGATCTGTCTTCAGTTGCTTTAGAAGGAGAATTTTAGACTCTGTTAACTGCATTTCTTTTGCACCAGCTCTTTCCGTTCCTAATTGCTACTGCACAAATTCAAGCAGAATAGTTGTGACTCTCAGTGCACTCTTTTTGGACAAACTGTTAAGCACTGCCAGAGTTTGGAGTGGTTTATAATTTTCCCTATTTTTAGATGAGAAAAGACTATTTTCTGGGTCAAACCTTCTCAAAAGTCATGTTGCGTCACATGAGTATACAGTACTGCAAGTAGGCTACTTTTGTGTGGTATTGTAAGATATATACTTGTGATATATTGATCCACTCATCTCTCAGGGGTACAGGTAGGTCCCAGGATAACTGAGCTGCCAAGGTGGTAGCCTCTACTCCAGTGTACCAAATGTTATCCATGTGTGTCATGACTTGGAAAGGTTAGGAAAGACCATTAGGCTATGTATTACCTGAACAACTCTAGTCCATGTCAGAATCGCTTCCCTCTACTGTTACTAACTGTCTCTCACTTTCAAAGTCATCTCCATTCCCCACCTCACCAGAAGCTGCTACAGCTAGCAAGGGACATGATACCTCTCTGGGGATGCCAGTAGGAGGTACCAGCTTGTTTGCACTCATCACCAGACCATCCTCAACAGAGAGCTGCAGTCTGATTCTGCCACTCCTCATCAGCTAGGAGCCTTCAGAAATGCTGGCTGGGAATTTGGAAGCCTTAAAAATCTGTGTTATCATCTTTAAACTCTTATTTTGTTCATCGTGAATAATTTTGAATTCACAGAAAAGAATAGAGATAAAATGAAGAGTCATTTATTGCCCCCCTCACCACCAACCAGCTTGGCTTTATCATTTCAACATTGTGCCATATATGATCTAGTTGAGACTTTTCTGTACTCCTAGCTGATTGTATCTCTCTCCCTTCACTCTATAGGTAATCACTGTAATAAATTCAATGATTTTCTATATCTATATATCCAAAAATGTGACTGGTATAACTGGTATTGTTTTACAAATTCCTATAATTGATGTCACACTATAAATGTCATACTGAACTTTTCCCTTATTTATTATACTGTAGAGATTAATTCATGTGAATACATGTAGCTCTGGTTCAGTCATTTTAACTGCTATGATTACATAGCAATTATGATTACATCACAATTTCTTTTTCCATTTTATTGATCATAATTTAGGTTATTTCCAGTTTTTTTGCAATTTTAAATAATACTACTTGGAGCATTTTGTGCATAAGTATGAGAATTTATCTAGAGCATATAACTAGGAGAGGAATTACTGATTACATGCATCTTCAAATTTACTGTATAATGGACAGTTGTTTTCTAAAGTAGTTGAATAAATTTATACTTCAAAGTATAAGAACAGCAAAGTATAATAGTTTCCATTTCTCTGAATCCTCCACACTTGGAATCATCAGACATAAATTTTTACCAGTCATCATGATAAATGTAAAATGTTATCCCATTGTTTTTATAATATGTGTTTCCCTGATTACTGGTGGGGTTTAATATCTTCTCGTATGTTTATTGGCCACTTTTCTTTCTTCTGTGAACTGACTTTTCATATCATTTGTCAATTTTCTCTTGGGTTGTTTCTTTTTATTGACTTTTAATTCTTTGTTATTCTGCATGTTGATACTTTGTCACTTAACATGCATTGCAAATATCTTACCCCAGATGGTGGCTTGTGTTTTTTGATTTATGATGTATTTTGATTTATGGAAGGGTTTTTTTTTATTTTAGTGTAGTTGAATGTATGAATATTGCTTTATGAACTTTGCTTTTATGACTTATTTAAGAAGTCCTTCCCTACCTGAATATCATATTCTCCTGTATTCTAAAAATTGTCGTTTTACATCACACTTGGGTATTTATCTCATTTAGGACTGATCATTGTGTATGATATGAGCTGGGGATTTAATTTGTTGGTTACATATGGATAACCCATTATCTCAGTGTCATTCAACAACTAGTTCATTCTTTCTTCCACTTATTAGCAACTACACGTGATGATGATGATGATGATGATGATGATGATGATGATGATGAAGAGCCAATTGACTTTTCCTACAGAGCTTATAAATTTTTGTGTTCTCCTGTTTATTGCATCTCAAGATTTTCCTGTTACCTTATTAAAGGAGACCCCTTAATAACTGTTTTAGTGAGAGTCCATGAGAAATGATCTTAATCTATATATGTTCTTATTTTGACTTATCTTTGGGATGATGGTTTGGCAAGGTATAAATTCTAGCTTGAGGAGGACTTCCCTTCATTCTTTGAACTTTTTTTTTTCATTTTTTTCTGACATCCACAGTTGCTAATAAGAGTCTGCCATTATTTGTTTATGGTAACTTATCTTTTCTTGGGTAGGTTTTAAGATTTTCCTTTTGATCTTCATGCTCTGCTTTTTCATTTTAATGTGTCTGGATGTGAATTTATTTCTGTTTACCCTGCTTGGTACTCTGAGTAGTCTTTCTACCTGAGAGTCTATGTCTGTCTTTAATTCTGAGAAATTATTGGCAAATTATCCCTTCAAAGATTGCTTTTTCTTCATTCCTTTGATTCTCTTCTTCAATAATTTCTATTAGATGAATGTTGGAGTCTCTCAAGTGGCCCTCCATGATTTTTTAGTAATTTTTCATAATTTTTAGCATTTTATTTTACTGCACTGATTCTGAGTTCCCCACAAGTAACTTGAATTCATAAATTCACTTTTTGACCATATCTAGTCTGGATTATTTTCCTGTCTTTTTCAATATTTCAGTGATTATTTTTAATTTCCAAGATTTCTAATTTTGTTCATATCCACCTGCTCTTGTTTTATTTCTGCCTGTTCTGTTTCATAATTTCTTATTCTGTTTTAACATTTTCATTTGTTTCTTCGAACATCTTCAATATGCTTATTTTAAAATCTTTGTTCTATAAAATAAGTTTCATCTGGAGTGAATTCAAGTTATAACTGTTGATTTTATTTAGTATCATTTTTAGCATTTAATTTCTTCATATGTTTTGAAATTTTACTTTGTAATATCACTTTGAGAAGGAAGTTTTCTGTTACTCTCTCTCCCCAGCCCTGACCACCACCACCACCCCTCCCCACCACCCCTGCAAACTCCCACTATGCTCACATATCCCTATATGGTGGATTTTGCAGTTGACTCTACCCATATTTTCAGTATAGGACCTGGTAAATATTGGGGATATGGAGAACCGGTGACAAAAAGTCAGCAGGATAGCATAACTTTGCTTCTGTTTCCTTTGTCTATATTCCTTGCCTCTCTAGGCCTACAGCACACAGGAGCTGTCTCCCAGAAAGTTCTGCAGCAGCCTTTTTTTTCCCTAGGCTTCTTTCATAACAGGGGAGCCCCACCCTAGATCCTTGTTCTAAGCAGAAGACCTTGTCTCTGATCCTCATCTCCCATAGAGCATTTTAGGAGGCTCATAGGAGTCCAACTTTCAGCTGCTACTGCCTGCTGCTATATCCAGATCTCAACAAACAAGTAGCCTCAGGAGCATGTATCCTTTTGCATTTCTGTACTTTTCAGCTTCATGGAGATATGTCTCTTGCAATGGAGCCCAACTATATATTTTCATTTCTTTTTTTCATATATTATTCAATATTACTATTTGATGGGAATGAATGGGCTTATTGAAGCATGAACTTATTTAGTCATGTGGCCCAGAAGTCCAACTACAGTTTTTTTTCTTACTTTTTGGAAAGTTTATTCTCCTATAACCTCTTCAGCAGAAGGGAGGCAGTATGAGGAAATATTTTTCTCCTATCCAAGTGAGACTTTTATCACCAGATTGATGAAAGAGACTGTTATTTTTGGGGACTTCCCTGGTGGTCCAGTGGGTAAGACTCCGCGCTCACAATGCAGGGGGCCCAGGTTTGATCCCTGGTTGGGGAACTAGATCCCACATGCATCCCTCAACTAAGAGTCTGCATGCTGTGGCTAAGAATCTGCATGCCACAACTAAGAAGTCTGCATGTCACAGCTAAAGATCCCGCATACCACAATGAAGGTCCCTCATGCTGTGACTAAGACCCAACGCAGCCAAAATAAATAATAAATAAATATTTTTAAAAAAGAGAGACAGTTACTTTTTGCACGTGTATATACAAATATATATGTAATTTTAAAAATAAAATTATAATGATCCTATATAAACTATATAGGAATATAATGTGAACATTTTTTAATATTGTTAAATATTCTCAGAGGGACTTTTATATAGCTGAAAAGCATTCTATATTAAATTTATCTATTATTGTATATTAAATTGTCCCTGATGATTTAATTATAAATAATACCACAGTGAACATTCTTGTATAAAGATTTTTGTGTGCATCTTTAATTATTTCTTTAGGAAAAATTCCTAGAATGAGAATTACTAAGAAAAGTTATACATAGTTCACTAATCATGACAGGCTAAGTTACACCAAAGTAATAATGACATCAAAATTACAGAGACTTAAAAAATAAAGGTTTATTTTTTACTTTTGGTACATATCTCTCGTGGATTGGAGTCGGTTCTGCTCTGCTTCATCTTTACTCTGGCACCCAGGCTGACCAAGCATCCTTTATTTGGAACATTGCTCTGTGTCTTAGTTTGGGTTCCCTAAGAAGCAGAACTTGAGACAAAGATTTTAATGCAAGTAGTTTATTTGGGAGGTGATCCTAGAGACCTTGGCGGGAGGTAGGGAAGTGATACAAGAAAATGAAGAAAGCTAAGAAAGGTTTGTTATCAAGCAAGCTACCACTGACGGCAAGTAGAATTTAATCCTACAGGGAAACCCTGGAAGTCAGTGTGGAAAATAAGCCTCAGAGTTATCCCTTAGGGGCAAAAGAGTGGGAGTGAGGGTGGAGGTGTTAATTCCCTGACACTTCCAATCTGCTCAGTGTATGGACATAGCAGATTCCAGTGGCCCAAGAAAGCCCTCAGGAGAGGTTTGCAGATGTCAGCAATTGGAAAGTATTCAATATGTGCAGAAATAATAAGTGCCAGGAGAATATGTGAGGTTGCAGAAAAGTGCTGACAGCACCTGCCATATGGGTAGTCATGGCAGAGGGAAAAGGGAGAGATGGTGAGCCATGTACCTTCTCTTAAAAATTTTTAGAAGGGGTCACTTTTGCCCAGATTTCCTATATCAAAGCAAGTCATATGACCACTTCTAATTCAACAAGGTAGAGATGCAGAATCTTCCTACAGGGAAGGGCACTGCATTGAGAAGAGCTAGAATATTTGGCAGTGATGATTATACCTTTTCACACTTCTAGAAAGATTTTATGTTCCCACCATCAAGTTAAAAGTGCTGGTCATAGCTTTAAAAAAAAATAACACCTTTATTGAGATATAATTCTTATGCAATAAAATTCATCCTTTAAAGGACACCATTTAGTGGTTTTCAGTACATTCACAGAATTGTACAATCATAACCACTAATTCCAGAACATTATTACTACTCCAAAAAGGAACTCTGTACCCATTCGCAGTCACCCCCCATTTTTGCCTTCCCCTAGGCCCTGGCAACCACTAATTTACTTTCTATCTCTATGGATTTGCCTATTCTAGGCATCTCATATAAATGCAATTGTACAGTATGTGGCCTTTTGTGACCGGATTTTTTTCACTTAGCATAATGTTTTCAAGGTTCATCCATATTATAGTATGTATCAGTACTTCATTCCTTTTTATTGCCAAATAATATTCCATTGTATGGATATATCACAACTTGCTTACCCATTCATCTAGTGATGAACATATCAGTTGTTTACATTTTTGGCTACTGTAAATAATGCTGCCATAGATATTTGTGAGCAAGTAAAAACTATGTTTTTCATTCTCTTGGACATATACCTAGGAATGGAATGGCTGGATCATTTGGTAAATGTTAAGGTAAACATTTTGAGAAACTGCCACTGTTTTCTAAAGTAGCTGTGCCATTTTGCATTCTCAGCAGCAGTGTAAGATGTTTCTAATTTCTCTGCATCCTCTTTTATTATCTATCTTTTGATTATAGTCATCCTAGTGGGTGTAAAGCGGTATCTCACAGTAGTTTTGGTTTGCATTTTCCTAAAGACCATGATGTTGAACATATTTTCACATGCTTATTGGCCATTTGTATATCTTCTTTGGAGAAATGTTTAGTCAAGTTATTTTCCCTTACTCATTTAAATTAGGTTATATTTTGTCTTTTTATTGTTGAGTTGTAAGAGTTTTTAAATGTATACTCTGAGTACAGATACATGATTTGCAAATATGTTTTCCTGTTCTGTGGGTTGTCTTTTCACTTGCCTGATGTTCTTTAAAGCCAAAAACTTTTTTATTTTGATGAAAGTTCAATTTATCTATTTTGTTGCTTTTGTTGCTTATACTTTTGTTATCATATACAAGAAAACATTGCCCAATGTCACAAAGATGTACTCCTATGAGTTCATTTTTATATGATAGAAGACTCCAATTTGTCTCTTTTGCATGTGATTGTCCAGTTTTGCTAGCACCATTTGTTGAAAAAAAAAACTGTTCTTTCCCCTGTTGATTTATCTTGGCACCCTTGTCAAATGGTCATTAACTTTTTGATGGTATAGACTAAAAGGACAGCATTTAGGAAGTATCTAAATGTTGGCACTCAGTGCCAGAACTGCGTTAGGCACTCTACATGTATTTTTCATATAATTCTCCCCACTGTCCCATAAGGCAGGCATCATCTTTCCTGACTTGCAGATGAGAAAGGAAGGTGCTGCTCGATTAGAATTGCCCACATAAATACAGTTAATAAGTGAGTGATGGAGTCAGGATTCAAATACAGATCTGTCTGATCCTAAATCCTTTACCTTTTCTACTGCTACATATAGATATTACTTCATGTGTGATATTGGCCCACAGAGTCTTCTTTCTCAGACAGAATTAAAGCTGACCTACTTTGCTGGTGATAAGGAAAGCGTGAAATGTTGGGGACATCATAGTCATGGGGCTTTTCCACTAACTAGGCTGCATTCTGAAGAGACAATTGATTTCCTTAAAATATCACAAAAACTTCCAGAAAAAAATCACAGATTTGTTCCTGATTGCAAATATCCACACAAAAAAATTTATCCCCTCTTAACCTTGTTAAAACAATACCTATGTTAAATGGTGACTGAACCTGCTGACCATTACATGACAACTTTGGGCTTTGTCTCCAGTTAAAGTCCCCCGCGATGCACATGTAGCCCCTCTGAAGACTAAAGGAACAAGAGAGGCCAAACTAGCCATTATTCCTGCTTCATGGACATTTTAAGAGCCAGCAAAGCCTATGGAGCCAGTCCAGAGGGGCCAGGACCAGATGTGAAGCCAAGCCAGGGTACTCCCGACCTCACGGCCAGAAAGTTAGCAGCACAGTGAAGACACACAGAGAGGATGGTTCAAAAAATGCATGCACTTCATTAAAACAACTTTAAAGAGATCTTTAAAGGAGATAAACAAATTACTCCTAGTCCCACAGCCTTAGCACAATAAAAAACCTAATTCTATTTATACATTTTTCCCTTTCAGTTCTTGTCTATATGCAGAAACATATTTACATAATTGCAATCACAGTAAGTTTTTATGTACATCTTTTTTCACTTAACATTATTTCATAAACAATCTTCATGTTGCTATGTAGTTTGCATATTTACCATCTTTTTATAATAACTTTCTCTATTAAAAAATTGCACATGCCCATAGTACAAATTTTGAAAAACACAGATAAGTTAAAAAGATGAAATATCAGTTATCTCCCAGAGGCAATCACTGTTTAATATTTTAATACATTTACTTCTTTGCCTTTTTTTCTATGCATGTATAATTTTGTTTTACATAGTTGAGATCATATAGAATATAAAATTTTATCCTGATTTTTCACTTAATTTTACAGCAGAAATATTTTCCCATGCCAATGATGTTGGATATTTAACTTGATTTTAGTTTTTCCATCTTATGAATAATTTATCAACCTTTGTGTATATAGCTGTGTCTACATTTTAGCTTATTGTCTTAAGATAAATTACTAGGGATGGAATTACTAGATCCATGAGCATTTTATGAGCATTTTAAAGGCACACTTATTCTTAAAAGCTCTACTCTCTTCCATCTTTTAAACGTAGCCTGGTTTACAAAAATACACGTCTTATTGTTGTGCATTTGTGTTGCTTCCAGATGTTTTTCTCTTATAAATGACTCTACCATAAAATTATTTGTGAAAAAAGCTTTTACTTCTTTTGCATAAGTTTTTTATCTGGCTATTTTCAAAGTATAATTGCTGGGCCAAAGAGCATTAATATGTTTAAGGAATTATTAAGTCTTACTGCCAACTCATTTTCCAGAAAGGTTGTGTCAGTTTATATTCCCACTTCCAGCCAGAGAACAGGAACTAGGCTTAACAGATACAGAGCAGGATGCCAGCCTTACCTGGGAGTCAACTTTCAACAGTAGTCAAAGTATGGAACCAGGTAGACCTGGGTTCCAATCTTGATTCTCCCACTTCTTGGCTGCAAGCTCTTAAGAAAATTATTTAACTACTTTGTGGCTTAGTTTTTCATTAAATATGGATGGTTACACCTACTTCACAGGAATGAAATGAAGATTAAGTGAGGTAATCATGGCAGTAAAGCCCCTAGCATATTATTAATATTAGCATGAAAATGCTATACACACTAGAGGCCAGAACAGCTTTATTGATCAAACTAGGCCTTTATAATGGGGTTTGAGAGAAAGAGGAAAGCTTATCTGGCCTTAGCTGGGAGGACATTTGTTCTTTTGGTTCTCACTGGTTCAGGGACTAGAGCACTAAACCCACAGGCTAAAGGTCTACAACAGTGTTAGGCTGTCTCTGCACTGCTAAAATGTATGTAGGCAAGTGTGATACACCCTGGCCTGAAGCAGTGCAATTACAATCACCCTAGTCTAGTCAGGAGATAGAATAAGAAATTAGTAATTTATACATCTGAGTTGGTCATTTCCTTCATGGGGATGGCAGAGGAGGGGAGTACTGATTTTTTCTCATTAGTCATTATATTAGGTGACCATGGGAGTACTGTATTTTAAAGTCCTTCCCAAAGAAGTAACCATTATTTTTATTATTATTATTTTACATTTTCAAAGACGTTTTGGAGAAATTACCAAAACATTTTGATACCAAGGATAATTGTTATTTCTCTCTTTTCTCTCATTCTCTCTCTCTTTTTTTAACCTGTATGGGGAGGGGCGAGAACTTTTTAAAAAATTGTATTTATTTTTACATATACATGGATCTATTCTTTTTCAAATTCCTTTAGGTTGTTACAGAATATTGAGCAGAGTTCCCTGTGCTTTACAGTAGGTTCTTGTTGGTTATCCATTTTAATTAATAAAAAAAATTTTTTACTGCTGTTTGCTATATTTTTATTTATTTATTTATGTTTTTAATTTTTGGCCACACCATGTGCAGCACATGGGATCCTAGTTCCCCGGCCAGGGATCGAACCCACGCCCCCTGTATTGGAAGGTGAACTCTTAACCACTGGACCACTGAGGAAGTCCCTGGTTATCCATTTTAAATATAGCAGTGTGTACCTGTCAATCCCAAACTCCCTAACTATCCCTCCTCTCCCCACACTTCCCCCACGTACACATAAGTTCATTCTCTAAGTCTATGAGTCTGTTTCTGTCTTGTAAATAAGTTCATTTGTATCATTTTTTTTAGATTTCACATGTAAGCGATATCATACAATATTTCTCTTTCTCTGTCTGACTTCCTTCACTCAGTATGACAATCTCTTGGTCCATCCATGTTGCTGCAAGTGGCATCATTTCATTATTTTTAACTGCTGAGTAATATTCCATTGTATATATGTACCATATCTTCTTTATCCATTCTTCTGTCAAAGGACATTTAGATTGCTTCCATGTCTTGGCTATTGTAAACAGCGCTGTAATGAACATTGGGATGCATGTATCCTTTCGGATCATGTATTTCTCTGGGTTTATGCCCAGGAGTGGGATTGTAGGATCAAGTGGTAGTTCCGTTTTTAGTTTCTTAAGGAACATCCATACTGTTCTCCATAGTGGCTGCACCAATTTATCTTCCCGTGTGTGGTAAGAACTTTTAAGATCTACTCTCCTAGCAACTGTCAAGTGTGCAGTATGGTATTGTTAACTATAGTCACCATGTTGTACATTAGATCTCCAGAACTTATTCATCTTATAACTGGAAGTGTGAACCCTTTGACCACCATCACCTATATCCTCCACCCTCTAGCCCCTAACAACCACTTATCTACCCCCTGTTTCTATGAGTTTGTTGTTTTAGATCCCACATATGAAATCCTACAGTATTTGTCTTTCTCTGTCTGACTTATTTCACTGAGTGTAATGCCATGAAGCCTCATCTGTGTTGTCAGAAATGGCAGGATTTCACTCTTTTATGGCTGAAATATATGTATATTGCATTTTGGGCACTTAGATTGTTTCCACATCTTGGCTACTGTAAATAATGCTACAATGAACATGTGGATACAGATAGATTTTTGAGACAGTGATTTCATTTCCTTTAGATATATAACCAGAAGTGGGATTGCTGGATCATATGGTAGTTCTGCTCTTAATTTTTTGAGGAACTTCTATACTGTTTTTCAGAGTGACTGTACCAATTTACATTCCCACCAACAGTACACAAATCCTTGCCAGCACTTATAATCTCTTTTTGATAGTAGCCATTCTAACAAATGTAAGGTGATACCTCACTGTGGTTTTGATTTGCATTTCCCTGGTGATAAGTGATGTTGAGCAACTTTTCCTGTACTTTGGCCATATGTGTGTCTTTTTGGAAAAATGTCTGTTCAGGTCCTCTGCCCATTTTAACTCACTTTTTCTTGTTGCTTTGTTTGCTTCATTTTTGTTGTTGTTTGTTTTTGCTATTAAGTTGTATGAGTCCTTTCTTGTATATTTTGAATATTAACCCTTTATCAGATACATGGTTTGCAAATATTTTCTCCCATTCCATAGGTTGTCCTTTCATTTTGTTGATCATTTCTTTTGCTGTGCAGAAATTTTATAATTTGACACAGTCTCATTTGTTTATCTTTGTTTTGTTGCTTGTGCTTTTGGTGTCATAGCCAAAAAGATCATTGCCAAGACCAATGTCAAAGAGATTTTCCCCTATGTTTTCTTCTGGGACTTTTACAGTTTCAGATCTTACATTTAAGTCCTTAATCTATTTCAAGTTAATTTTTGTGAGTAATGTAAGAGAGGAGTTCAATTTCACTCTTTTACAAATGCATATGAATATCCAGTTTTACCAACACCATTTATTGATTAGATTATCTTTTCTACATTGTGTATTCCTGGCTCCCTTATCAAATATTAGTTGACTGTATATGTATGGGTTTATTTCTGAGCTCTTGATTCTGTTCCACTGGTCTATGTGTGACTAATAGTGACTATGGAGATTGAAGTATTTTATGTTAGTACCATACTATTTTGATTACTATAGCTCTGTAGTAGATTTTGACATCAGGAAGTGTGATGCCTCCAGCTTTCTTCTTTCTCAAGATTGCTTTTTTGGTTCCTACAAATTTTAGGAATTTAAAAAATTCCTATAAAAAATAAAAATTGGAATTTTGATAGGGATTGCATTGACTCTATAGGTGGCTTTGGATAGTATGGACATTTTAAAAATATTAATTCTTCTAATCCATGAACATGGGATATTTTTCCAGTTATTCGTATCTTCTTCAATTACTTTCATCAATGTCTTAAAATTTCCAGCATAAAGATCTTTCATCTCCTTAGTGAAATTTATGCCTAGATAGCTGCACCACCAGAGGGAAGACAGCAGAAGCAAGAAGAAGTACAATCCTGCAGCCTGTGGAACAAAATCCACATTCACGGAAAGATAGACAAGATGAAAAGGCAGAGAGCTATGTACCAGATGAAGGAACAAGATAAAACCCAAGAAAAACAACCACATAAAATGGAGATAGGCAACCTTCCAGAAAAGGAATTCAGAATAATGATAGTGAAGATGACCCAGGACCTCGGAAAAAGAATGGAAGCAGAGATCGAGAAGATGCAAGAAATGTTTAAGAAAGACCTAGAAGAATTAAAGAACAAACAAACAGAGATGAACAATATAATAACTGGAATGAAAAATACACTACAAGGAATCAATAGCAGAATAACTGAGGCAGAAGGACAGATGAGTGACCTGGAAGACATAATGGTGGAATTCACTGCTGCGGAACAGAATAAAGAAAAAAAGAATGAAAAGAAATGAAGACAGACTAAAGACCTCTGGGGCAACATTAAATGTAACAACATTCACATCATAGGGGTCCCAGAAGGAGAAGAGAGAGAGAAAGGACCTGAGAAAATATTTGAAGAGATTATAGTTGAAAACTTCCCTAACATGGGAAAGGAAATAGCCACCCAAGTCCAGGAAGCGCAGAGAGTCCCATACAGGATAAACCCAAGGAGAAACATGCCAAGACACACAGTAATCAAATTGGCAAAAATTAAAGACAAAGAATTATTGAAAGCAGCAAGGGAAAAACAACAAATAACATACAAGGGAACTCCCATACAGTTAACAGTTGATTTCTCAGCAGAAACTCTACAAGCCAGAAGGGAGTGTTAGGACATATTTAAAGAGATGAAAGGGAAGAACCTACAACCAAGATTACTTTACCCAGCAAGGATCTCATTCAGATTCAATGGAGAAATCAAAAGCTTCACAGACAAGCAAAAGCTAAGAGAATTCAGCACTACCAAACTAGCTCTACAACAAATGCCAAAGGAACTTCTCTAAGTGGGAAACACAAGAGGAGAAAAGGACCTACAAAAACAGACCCAAAACAATTAAGAAAATGGTAATAGGAACATACATATCGATAATTACCTTAAACGTAAATAGATTAAATGCTCCAACCAAAAGACACAGGCTCGCTGAATGGATACAAAAACAAGACCCATATATATGCTGTCTACAAGAGACCCACTTCAGACCTAGGGACACATACAGACTGAAAGTGAGGGGATGGAAAAAGATATTCCATGCAAATGGAAATCAAAAGAAAGCTGGAGTACCAATACTCATATATGATAAAATAGACTTTAAAATAAAGAATGTTAAAAGAGACAAAGAAGGACACTAATGATCAAGAGGTCAATCCAAGAAGAAGATATAACAATTATAAATATATATGCACCCAACATAGGAGCACCTCAATACATAAGGCAACTGCTAACAGCTATAAAAGAGGAAATCGACAGTAACACAATAATAGTGGGGGACTTTAACACCTCACTTACACCAATGGACAGATTATCCAAACAGAAAATTACTAAGGAAACACAAGCTTTAAATGACACAATAGACCAGATAGATTTAATTTATATTTATAGGCTATTCCATCCAAAAACAGCAGATCACACTTTCTTCTCAAGTGCGCACGGAACATTCTCCAGGATAGATCACATCTTGGGTCACAAATCAAGCCTCAGTAAATTTAAGAAAATTGAAATCATATCAAGCATCTTTTCTGAGCAAAACGCTATGAGATTAGAAATGAATTACATGCAATAAAACATAAAAAACACAAACACATGGAGGCTATACAATACGTTTACCTAGGGAGACAAAAGACCTCTATGCAGAAAACTATAAGACACTGCTGAAGAAATTAAAGATGATACAAACACCTGGAGAGATATACCATGTTCTTGGATTGGAAGAAGCACTATTGTGAAAGTGACTATACTACCCAAAGCAAACTACATATTCAATGCATACCTATCCAATTACCAATGGCATTTTTTTGAACAGAACTAGAACAAAAAATCTTAAAATTTGTATGGAGACACAAAAGACCCCAAATAGCCAAAGCAGTCTTGAGGGAAAAAAGTGGAGCTGGAGGAATCAGACTCCCTGACTTCAGACTATAATACAAAGCTACAGTAATTAAGAGAATATGGTACTGGCACAAAAAGAGAGATATAGATCAATGGAACAGGATAGAAAGCCCAGAGATAAACTTACGTACCTAAGGTCAACTAATCTCTTATAAAGGAGGCAAGGATATGCAATGGAGAAAAGACAGTCTCTTCAATAAGTGGTGCTGGGAAAACTGGACAGCTACATGTAAAAAAATGAATTTAGAACACTCCCTAACACCATACACAAAAATAAACTCAAAATGGTTTAGAGACCTAAATGTAATACCGGACACTATAAAACTCTTAGAGGAAAACATACAAAGAACCCTCTTTGACATAAATCACAGCAAGATCTTTTTTGATCCACCTCCTAGAGTAATGGAAATAAAAATAAAAATGAATGAATGGGACGTAATGAAACTTAAAAGCTTCTGCAAAGCAAAGGAAACTACAAACAAGATGAAAAGACAACCCTCAGAATGGGAGAAAATATTTGCAAACAAATCAACGGACAAAGGATTAATCTCCAAAATATATAAACAACTCATGCAGCTCAACATCAAAAACACAAACAACCCAATCCAAAAATGGGCAGAAGACCTAAATCGATACTTCTCCAAAGAAGACGTACAGATGGCCAAGAAGCACATGAAAAGCTGCTCAACATCACTAATGTTTAGAGAAATGCAAGTCAAAACTACAATGAGGTATCACCTCACACCAGTTAGAATGGGCATCATCAGAAAATCTACAAACAACAAATGCTGGAGAGGGTGTGGAGAAAAGGGAACCCTCTTGCACTGTTGGTGGGAATGTAAATTGTTACAACCACTATGTAGAACAGTATGGAGGTTCCTTAAAAAACTAAAAATAGAATTACCATATGACCCAGCAATCCCACTACTGGGCATATACCCAGAGAAAAACATGATTCAAAAAGACACATGCACCCCAATGTTCATTGCAGCACTATTTACAATAGCCATGTCATGGAAGCAACCTAAATGCCCATCTACAGACGAATGGATACAGAAGATGTGGTACATATATACAATGGAATATTACTCAGCCATAAAAAAGAATGAAATTGGGTCATTTTTAGAGACTGGGACGAATCTAGAGACAGTCATACAGAGTGAAGTGAGTCAGAAAGAGAAAAACAAATATTGTATATGAATGCATATATGTGGAACCTAGGAAAATGGTACAGATAAACCAGTTTTCAGGTCAGAAATTGAGACACAGTTGTAGAGAACAAACGTATGGACACCAAGGGGTGAAAGCAGTGGTGGGTGGGGGGATGGTGGTGTGATGAATTGGGAGATTGGGATTGACATATATACACTAATATGTATAAAATGGATAAGAACCTGCTGTATAAAAACATAAAATAAAATTCAAAAAAAAAAAAAGGAGTTGGAGACCTGAGTGATTGCACTTGTTAACTTACCTCAAGCAGACAGGCCACTGTAAAAAAAAAAAAATTATTCCTAAGTATTTTATTGGTTTTGATGCTATTGCAGATAGAATTGTTTTCTTTATTTCTCTTTAGATAGTTTGTTGTTAGTATATAGAAATACAATGCAACTGATTTTTGTATGTTACTTTTGTATCCTGCAACAGTACTGAATTAGTTCTAAACCGTTTTTTGGTGGAACCTTTAGAGTTTTCTGTGCATCAGATCATGTTATATGCAAAGAGAGACAATTTTACTTCTTCCTTTCCAATTTATATGCCTTTGATGTCTTTTTCTTATTAATTGCTCTGGCTGGGATTTCCAATACTATATTGAATAGGTGTGATGAGAGTAGGCACCCTTGTTTTGTTCCTGATCTTAGAGAAAATGTTTTAAACCTTTCACTGTTGAGTAAGATGCTAGCTGAGGGTTTGTCATATATGGACTTTATTATGTTATGTTCCTTTTTTCCCAATTCTTTGAAAGCTTTTATCATTAAAGGATGTTGAATTTTATAAACACTTTTTCTGCATCTATTGAGAGGATCATAAGATTTATCCTTTCTATTAATGGAGTGTATCATTAATTGAGTCACATGTTGAACCATCCTGCACCCCAGAGGTAAATCCCATTTGATCATGGTGCATGATCCTTTTAATGTGCTGTTGAATTTTGTTTGCTAGTTTTTTGTTGAGAATTTTTGCATTTATATTCATCGAGGATATTGGCTTGTAGTCTTCTTTTCTTGTGACGTCCTTACCTGGCTTGATATGAGGGTAATGCTGGCCTCATAAAATGAGTTTGGGAGTGTTCCCTCCTCTTCAGTTTTTTGGAAGAGGTTGAGAAGGATTAGCATTAATTCCTCTTTAAATGTTAGGTAGAACTCATCTGTGAAACTGTCTGATCCTGACTGTTCTTTGCTGGGAGATTTTATATTATTGCTTCAATCTCTATAGTCACTATTAGTCTGTTTAGATTTTTTGTTTCTTCCTGATTCATTATTGGTAGGTTGTATATTTCTAGGAATTTATCCATTGTTTTCTAGGTTATCTAATTTGTTGGCAATAATTGTTTATAGTAAGAAATATCTTAATCTGCTCCAGATGAACACAGAAGCAGGCATATGCTCTCTGCACTTTTTATTCATTTATTTATCTATTTATTTATTGTGCATGTGTGCAACATCAGGGTGTAAGTAGAAGAGCAAGAGATTTGTAGTACATACATACATGGTGTGTTCAAATCTTACATCTTCCACTTACAGTTTGACTTTGGGAAGGTCTAGTAGCTTTTTTGTGCTTTACTTTCATTTTACCATCTTTAAAAGAGCAGGATGATGATATCATTTCTTAGAATTTTGTGAAGATTAGACATAATATGTGTAAAGTGGCTAGAATAGTAAAGTGTATGACCCATAGTAGATTTTAAATAAATAGTTGTTATTGTGATTTCATTGCTTTGTGACAGATTACCCCAAAGCTTGGCGGTCTCAAACAAGAAGGAATGTTTATTATTTCACACAGTGTGTGTGGGTCATGAATCTAATAGCAGCTGGGATAGGTGGGTTTGGCTCAGGATCTCTCATGAGGTTGTAGTCAAGATGTCAGCCAAGGCTCTAGTTATCTGAAGGCTTGAGTGGGGCTAGAAGATCATCTTTCAAGATAACTCACTCACATGGATGGCAAGTTGGTGCTGTTTTTTGCCAAGAGGCTCAGTTCCTTTCCACATAAGCTTCTCTATAGGGTTGCTTGAGTATGCTCACAATATGGCAACTGATTTCCTTCAGTGACTAATCCAATAGACAGATGGTAGAAGCTGCAATGTTTTTTTATGGGATAGCCTAGGAAGTTATACCTCGTCATTCATCATTCTATAATATCCTATTAATTACATAGTTCAGCCTATTCACTGTGGGAGGAGACTAGACCAGGGCATGAATACTAGGAAGAAGTGAGAATCATTCAGGCCCACCTTGGAGACTGACTACCAAAATGCTAATGATGATAATTATGATTATCAATTCTATAACTCTGGCTCCTTTCAGACCCACTTCCCTTTTCTCATTCCTCCAAGGATTCTCCCCATACTCCCAAGGTATGTGAGTAATGGCTTGTCTTTTTGAGATTGGCAGGGGTTTCTGAGAAAAGTGTTAAGAATTGTCTAGCTGCTGTTTCTTTCATAAATAAATAGCTGCATTTGTCCATCTGTGTCTTTCTGTATAACATAGACCTAAATATAAGGGCCTTTGCCTTGGCCACAAAAGTGAGAAATATTTTTGTTTCAATGGACTAAGAAAAGTAAGATCTCTCATTTAGGAAAAGAAGGTTGTATACCCCAATATCCAATTCCCAATTTATATCAAAGCCCTCTGCACTCTTGGTAAATGGGTGGTGGGCTGCCACTGAGTTGAGGCAAGGTGTGATCCAAGTACATGTACTTGAAATTCCTAGAGACTAAGGACACAGTGGCATGTCATAGAGAGTGGTGCATACTTTCATTCTCTGGTCTAAAACATTATCAGGGACAGTGATGAGGATAGGCTTGAAGAATGTGGGAGTTTTCCCTTAACAAGATTTACTGACCTGCCATTACCAGTGCTTACTCAGCACTATTGGAACAGAAAAAGTGTTACTATAACAAAAAAAAAAAAAAA
>NW_006778231.1:0-27626 GCF_000442215.2 Lipotes vexillifer | reverse complement strand
TAAAAAAAAAAAAAAAAAAAAAAAAGAGAGAGAGAGAGAGAGAGGGAGAAGGAAAGAAAAAGAAAGAAATTCTAGTAGCATACAACAAAAATTTCGAGATTAGCTGGACCCGGGTTCAAATCTCATCTCTACCATTTACTCTTTAATGATTTTAGACAAAATGCAACCTCTCAGATGTTCAGCTCTTTCATTCCTAAGATGGGGCTGATAATATTGACCTCAAAGTGTTGTTGTATTAGATGAGATAATGTATGTGGCATAAATTAAGTCCTTCTTTGAGGATGATCACGCCAGATAACTTTTTTTTTTCTTACTAAATTAGCACCAGCCTATTAGGTTGTTCTCTGAAATGCCAGAAAAGTCTGTCTTTGGCACTTGCAGTACAATTTCCTCCCCTTCCAGATGATGGTTGAATCACTGTCTTATAAACCAGATACACTTCTCTCCAGAAACTGAAAAATAAATAAATAAATAAAGGGAAATCAGCCCAGCCCAGCTGAATTTCATCCTTGGATGGATAGCTGGATGTCCTTCAGAAGGTTTCCCTTCTGGTAAAGATTATTGGGAGACTGGTTTGTTAAAGAGTTTTTAATCACAATGATGAAAGGAGAATTGGTGGTTTTCGGCTGCTTTTTGGGGAAACAAACCTTGCATTTTCCACACCAATTGTAATTAAATTTGTGAGGTGGGCTCAGTTCCAGCCTTAGACAGTGCATTGGGAAGCATCTAGTATCACTTCGCTCCCCTCTCTTAAAGACCAGGACCTGATGACTAACTGCCTCCCATGCTCTGGCCTCTACCCGTGCTTTATTCCCTAGGGTTAGCTGACAGGGGCTGTCTCAGGAACATGCTCCTGGTATTCCCACTGCGTCCTCTGCCCTGATTCTCTCTCTCCTTTTTTACTCCAAATCCCTGGATCCTTCTTTCCTTCCTCCATGAAGGGTCACAGGAGGGGCAACGTAATCACCTTCTCTTTCCTGGAGGAGATAATAAGAGCAAGGGGCAATAATGGCCACCACAGCTGGCTTTGCTGTAGCACACCACAATGGCAAAGTCAGAGAGATTTTGCATTTAATACTTTGTTTAAACAATAAAACAACCCTATAAGGTTGGCATCTTTGTCTTAGGGAGATGATAGCATTTGTCAAAGTTCACAAAATCTTCTAGTTGGAAAAGTCAGAGCTTGAACCCAGGTTTCCTAATTAACATCCAGTGAACTTCTGACTTCTCAGCTGCCTTCCTAATCACAGGTGCTGGTTCATCCAGAGTGTGCAGAGATACTAAAAGGAAAACCAAGTGAGAGAAGAACCCATTTACTGTAGAAATGAGTATTAGGATAGAAACAGTTATGCAGCCTGAGGCAAAGGTCTGGATACAAAAAATTAGGCAGAAAGATCAGAGCAAAAGCTGACACCAAACCCCAGCCCCTGTGTATAATAAGCTAATTTACTAATCTAACACTTCTTATATCCACTGTTCTTGCCCTTACTGAACCACAAAGCCAGATGATCCTGGGATCTGGCAGGCTTCAGGAGGGCTAAGTGACCTCAGTTGAGGGAATGGGCTGCTAGAGTGTCTGAGACCTAGAACCAAGCAGGTCATTACTGCCTGCTGAGCCTAGAAATCCAACCATATGGTTCCCTGTAAAATCCTTCATTTGTTCTCAAAGTATGGTCCCTGGATCACTTGTAACAAAATTACCCAGGGTTTTGTTTGTGGTTTTGGTCTGGTTAGTCCACTGAACTCCAGACAGAGGCTGCTGGCAGCATGTTCTAAGCATAGGGTGGGGCTGAGGTTCCAAAAGACAAATATCAGAAAGCGCTTTAAAGCACTATGCCGTGACTTAACCCGAAAAGAGAGTCCAGTATGACGGTCAGTCCAGAATAGTGGGGCCCAGCAAAAGTGAGGAATGTCAGGTAAGAAGTAGCAAGTGAGAGGTGCTACTCAAAGTGCCACCCACAGACTGGTGCCAGTGTGTCAACTGTTTGTCCGCCGTGAGATAAGTATAGAAGTTGAGAGAAAGCATTTAGAAGCTTTAACGGCAATTTGACATTGCTTCAGCATCCAAGTTCATGATGAGTGGACTTTTCCAAAATATCAGTTTGTGATGGATTAGAAACAAGGAACTACTGGTATAGGTGAATTCAAGAAACATCAGCCAATATACACATCCAGATGTTTATGCACTCCTGACACATGTTTGTACAAGTGGTTTAGGTTTGTCAAAGATGACAAAGGCCAGTTTTTAATCACAAGACCTGGCACATAGTAGGGGCCTAGAAATTATTTAGAAATGAACTTAATAAGAAGGTCATTTTCCTCTTAGTCAGCTATCAACCTGAGTAAGTTTTGTGAAGGGTGACCTGACCTACCTGCCTGAAGTCTGAAGGACTGCTCCCGCCTGCTCCATTACTTTCCTTTCATTATCTGGCTGTTCTAGGCTGGCTCAGCCTTTGCAGGAGCTGGGGTTCCCCTCCCAGCTACCTGGAGCCTAAGTGGTGTTTAGTAAAGTTTAAACAACCCCATGTAGAGTGGTTGAAAAGCAATCTCCATTTCTTTTGAATAAGAAGAAAGAAAGGACAAAAAGACACCTCCCCCCTTTCCTCCACTTGCTCATTAGGATTCCGGGTTACAGCAGTGGTCCTGGCCACTCTAATTGGATCCGTGTGCACACAGGTCTGCGTGGCTCCATTGAACACTGACATTTCTAACTAACTGACCTTTTCAGGACCACTGGTACTCCCATAATGAGTGTGCAGCAGCATTGTGTGGACACAATACACAGACTTCACAGTGCCCAAAGAATGCAGGATTGAAAACTATTCAGAATTCCCAGTCTCGAGTTAGCAAAATGAGAAAATTGGGTCCCAGCATTCATCAGTGTGTTATTTTACAAGTATCGATTTCAATGCCCTTTCATTTCTTTCAGAAAAAAAAAAGAAAATGTTGTATTATAGAGGTCTAAATTAACTTTTGTTCTGTTATTTTTCCCCTGTACCTATAAAAAGGTCAGATGCATTCATAAGGCTGAGATAGATTTGCTGGATATAAGCACTGAGATAGCAATCAACCTTCAGATAACCTTTAAGGAGACATCAGCTCTTCCATGAACAATAATTGATATACTCATTAAGGCCTGGAAATTCTTCAGGACTCACCTAAAAGAGAAGAGTTATAGGGCCAATGGCAAAACTATGTTGTTTAGAACAATGAGATAATGACTCAGATATTTGAAATTGTTGTGATCCATTCAGTTTCGCTGGGACAGGAAGGGGACTTCAGAAGGAAGCTAACAAGATGGGAAAGGAGAGCAGTGGATTTCGCGCTGCCCAGCAGGGACAATGTAGGCTGGACCCAGACAGGATAGGATGTGATTTCTGAGTGTCTCCTGGGTCCATAGGGGAAAATGAGGGTCTTCTTCTCTGTGTAAATGCAGAAGGAGCATATGACGGATTTATCAGGGCCACATTCTTCCCTCTGGAAACAGGGCATGGAGTAGAAAGTAGCTACGAGTGGCACCTTTTCTGAGACAGTGCCAGCAGTGAGTGGATGAATGGCCCTTCCTTTGTGTCCCTCTGAGAATTATAGACTTTTCCATTAATGTATCCAGTTCTAGAATTAGGCCACCAAAAGACTATGTTCCACAAGTATTTATGAGGACAGCCCATGTAACCACGTTCTGTGCTTGATACTGAGAAGAATCTAAAAGATCGTCTAATTTCATTTCTATTGAATTCAATTCAGGCCAGTAAGTATTCTGTAAACATTTATTTTGTGTCAAGAACTAGGTATGAAAAGACAAATAAGACACAATCTCTACCCTGAAGGCATTTACAGTCCAGAACTCCCTGCATTTACTCTGAAGATGAATGTCAAGGGTCTCCCTCACGCAAAGTACTTTACTGTGCTAGGTACTGTTTATTTTATAATTAGCTAATCATCATCACATTACCATCCTGTGGTTGTAAATATTAGTACCCCATTTTGAAGAAGCAGCAGCTAAAGTTTAGACAGGTTGCAAGCGTACCCAGAATCACACAGGTTGTAAGTAGCTAAGCATGCTGACTCCAAAGTCTGGGCTTTTTTGCTTCCTTTCTTTACGGAAGGGTCCTCTGACCTCGATTTTACCTACCCACACAGGAGTGGAAAAATTTTGGGTAGAGTAAGTCTTTTTACTGGATAACTTGCCTGTGCAAAGACATAACTACCTCTTACAATTATGAGAAAAACATGGTACCATAATTGGTATGCTCATTTAGTCTGGGCAATTCTTTAGGCCTAATCAAAAGAAAGTAGTTGTAGAGTATATTATCTAGTTCAGGAGTAAAAAAGAAAAAAATACATGACACAAGGACCAACAATCACTTATCTCCTGTACCACAATATCACTAAATCATGAAGCTTTTCTGCTTAGCCTGGATTCAGTTTCAAAATCTTTTTATAAGAGTACTCTAGCCAGTCACTAATCAAACACTGACTGATATCTGCATGTCAGATAAAACCTACTTACCATACTTGAACTAGACTAACGGCTTCACTTTGCATGTGAAGAAACTAGGCCCAGAATGGAGAGAAGACTTGCCTAAGGCCTTGAAGTGAATGAGTGGCAGTTAAGGGAGTTACAGATCCCAGCACTTATAGGAGGGGTATCCAAGGTCTAAAACCTGAGACTGAGTGTCAAGATCAGTGGGGCTGTAGGCAGGACTTAGTACTTGCTTCCTCTGATCTGTACCTGCTACTTGTATCCTACCACCCACCATTCATTTGACCTACAAATTTATTGAGTACTTACCAATGCCAGCATTGGGGAGACTCAAAATAACCCAGGTATAGCAGGCTACTTTTTTTAAAAGTGGAAATGGTATCTTCTTTTACAATCCAAAGTTTGGTCTAAATACTGTTTTTGGGGCCTGGGATCCTCTCTGGTATCTCCCAGGTTGTGGATCTCACACTGCTGATAACCAAAGAAGTTGATATCCCTGCAGCCAATACTCCCAAGGATATGGGACAGAAGAGGCCTGTACCATCCCGGGCCTCCTAACACGTTGGCTTCCATGAGACCAAATACTCCAGGCTATGCAGTAGAAACAATGGTAACAATAAGCAACACTTACTGAGTGCCTACTTCATGCCAGGTACTGTTCTAATTACTTTTGATATATGAACTCACTTACTCTTCACAAAAGCTTTTATGAGTAGATACCATAATTATTACCATTTAACAGATGAATAAACTGAGCCACAGAGAGGGCAAGTAACTTGCTCAAGGTTTCATGACTAGTAAGTAGCAAAGGTGGGATTTGATCCCAGGCAGCTCCAGAGTCTACTCTTAACCACCATGCTCCACTGTCTCTCATGTAGTTGCTCTTTACCTAAGAATCAGGAAAATCTCAAAAGCTTATTGTAGGGGGAATAAAGGGTGCAATGCTGACTGACTCAGCTACTCCTTACATCTCCTGTAGGAGGTGGGAGGTGGAGGATTCCATACTTAGATTTTCACAAAGATGGGGCTCAACCCCTCATGGACTTTACTTCAACTTCCTTATATTCTCTGATTCCCACTCGGGTGGGCACCTCTTTAATTCTTTCAGCCTGGTGACCACACCCTATTCCTTCAAACCAAATCTGCTGCTCCCCACTGGAGGCAGACAGCACACCGCGTGCTGTCCGTCAGCCTTCAGTCCGATGGCTCCAGCTGTTCATGTTTGCTCAGTCCTTCCAGGCTCTGGAGGCAGACTGGGTCCTAGGTCAGTGAATAAAGGTCAGTGCAAGTCACTATTCCAGTTGGAGCCATGGAAGCTATGAATTATATGAACTAGGCATCCTCACAGTGAGATGACATAGCCTTATCCCCTATCTAAGAAAGGTTATTTCTTTTATTAGCATAGTTTTGGCCTTACTCTTTAGGATTGATCAACCACTCTCTGCACTATTGTTCTGAGAAATATTTAGGTCCTTCTGCCTCTTCTAGGGACTGGTCCTAATACAGGAAAAAACACATTAGCTATCAAGGGTTACATCTTTACCACCTATGAAGAATCTCATGCACTAGCTCTGATGTGTTTGTTTGCTTACCATGAGATTGTTTGTTTTAGTCCAAGTCCCCTTCTTATAGGAACACAGAGGGAGGAGGGTACTAATGGGGAAAGGGATCATAAAGTGCCAGTTTATCCTACCACACAGAGATGAAATGGACATGTCCCTGCCTGCCTCAAGAAGAGTGCAATCCATGTGAGGTACAAATGAGTAAATGCATATAGTATGATAAAGGGGACAATTAACTTAAATATCAGGTACAGTGGGGGCAAAGAGACAAGGGATCAGCTCTTTTTGAAGCAGGCAGAGAAAGCTTCAAGAGGAGAAAATATCAGTTAGGTCTTAAAGGATGCAGAGGAATTCACAACATAGGCGAAAGCAAGGGCAGGAGGAGTGATAGGAGGGTTTTCTAAGCAAAGAGGACAGCATATGCAAAGAGAGACAGAGGCACACTGAAAATGGCTGGAGTAATAGAGTATTTATCAATCTCTGTCTTTCTGATATAGAGAGACCAACATGAGAGATCAGTTTGTATATGAGTTTCAAGAAGAAGGGAGTGATCACTAGTGTCAAATGAAATAAGATTTTTTAAAAAGTGTCCATCGATTTAAACCACAAAAAAGTCACTGTGGAGGGCATTAGGGATGGGGGGTGGGTACCGGCTTGCAATGAGTTGAGAAGTGAAGAGGGAGATATTGCAAGTGTAGACTCTACTCTCATAATGCTTGGCTGGGAAAGAAAGGAAAGAGGAGATGTAGGACTGAAGGGTAGCTTGTTTTTTAAGTGAAGAGGGATTTGAACATGTTGATTACCTGTGGAGTAGGACTTGGAGACAGCAGAGAAAGAGAAGGAGAAGCTGAGGATCCTGCAGCGAGAGGGCATAAGGGCAGAGCTAGGGCCCTGAGAGACTGAAGGAGGTGGAAGCCAGAGGACAGGATTCACCGTAAATGGGCAGACAACCTGACAGAGATCTGCATGGCCAGTGTGTATGGCAGAAGGAAGAGAACTGTGAGCTCTGCAGGTCAGGGATAATTTAACCTTCCTCAATAGGTCAGTTGTGAGGACTAAATGCATTAATACTGTAAGTGTGTGCATGGCTTCTAAAGAATAATATTCAGTATATGTTCCCCAAAAATGAGGTTCAGGAAGAAGCAGAAGATAATGCTGAGTCATAATTTGACACGTTGGATCTGCCCAGTCTAATATGAGGAAAAAAGGGCATAGTACAGAGAGTTCCAGCTCTACTATTAACTTGCTAGGACTCAAGACAAGTCGTTTCACCTCTTACTCTCAGTTTTCTTATCTGTAAAATGAGGTTTATTAGATCATTTCAGAGTGTCTTTTAGACTAAAACATCCTATGAATTTATGCTTCTATGAAAATCAGAATTTGGAATTTCAGCTTCTGCTTTGTGAGAGTGTGTGTGTGCACATGCACACTCGCACAATAAAGTTTTATATGGGCACTGAAACTTGAATATTATGTAGTTTTACATGTCACAAAATATTATTCTCCTTTTGATTATTTTTCAACCATTAAAAATATAAAAACTATTTTAGCTTATGGGCCATGTAAAAACAGGAGGCAGCAGGCCAGATTTAGCTTGTGGACGGTACGTTCCCTATTCATGAGTCTCAAAAGGCTGTCTTTAAAGATGATTTCTATTAGGAGCAAAAAGAAGATCTTTTGAACTTAATTTAAAGCCTCCATTTTAAGACATTTTAGATTAAAACACTAGTTTTAGAAATTTGTATAAACTACAGGCATAAGCAAAATATCACCTCATTATGAAAATTTTGGAAATCATAAAAATTTTTTAAATCATCCATGGTTCTACAACCCTACTCAACCACTGTTGTCCCAACATAAGGTAATTTTATTAGACATTAAAGTTCTTCTTTCTGAGGTACCCCTGCCCTGGGCAGTTGAGGGTTTATTTTGGGTTTTTTTAGCCATCTTAACTATTTTTAATTGCACAGTTTAATAGTGTTAAGTATATTGGCATTGGTGTGAAACAGATCTCCAGAACTTTTTCATCTTGCAAATCTGAAACACTATACCCATTAAACAACTTCCATTTTCCCCTTCCCCTTCAACCCCTGGTAATCACCATTCTACTTTCTGTTTCTTTGAATTTGACTACTTTAGCTAATTCAGGTAAATGGAGTCACAAAGTATTTGTCTTTTTGTAACTGGCTTATCTCACATAGCGTAATGTCCTAAAGTTCCATGCATGTTGTAATATGTGACAGGATTTCTTTCCTTGTAAGGCTGAATAATATTCCATTGTATGTACACACCATATTTTGTTTATCCGTTCATCCATCAATGGACATTAGAGGTATTCCTATCTCTTGGCTATTGTGAATAGTGATGTCATGAACATGGGTGTGCAAATATCTCTTTGAGACCCAGCTTTTAGTTCTTTTGGATATATGCCCAGAAATTGGATTGCTAGATCATATGGTAGTTCTATTTTTAATTTTTGAGGAACCTCCATTCCACTTTGTTTTATGGTTCTGTTTCCTTCCTCCTGAAAGCTCTGGCAGAAAATGATTCCACTTTTTCTTCTCTTTCTTATGTCTTTTGACAAATCAGATTTGTGACTGCTCATAGCTTTCCTTAGAGGGTCAGTAATCCATGGGAAGACTTTAGCACTCACAGGAGAAGACCTGGGCTAGCCATGATAATGAGAAACCTGAATGAAAGTCCTGATCAATGTTAATTCTGTTAGTTTTAATTTCATTTTTCACTCTGACTTTAGTTTTTGAAAACAGTGCACTGAGGACAATGGGACAATGACTTGATGAGGCCATCCTCAGTGAAAGACACTCATCTACCTTCCCCCAGGAAAAAAAAAAAAAAAAAGGATTGCAAATTATGGGATTGCAGGAATGATGGGAAATGGGGTGGTGAAGTGCGGGGAGTGCAGGCTGATGGGGAGAGGGTTTGAGCTAGGAAATTGAAACCTTGAATGCAGAAAAAGATGTAAATGCTGTTTCCTAGAGTTTATAGCTCCCAGATGCCTTCTCTAATTGCATAGCTAACCCTGAGTTTATTAAGTTATTTTCCAGAGTCAAACTCATTTGTATACCTGTCAGAATATAAACTGAATTTAAAAAGAAAGGTCCTTGGATTAAAATTCAGAGATGATAAACAAATTCATTTAGAATGTAAGATTTGCATGTCATTTGCATGTGCCCAAATGCAATTACATGTGCTCTGTAAATATGCATTTCCCATTTATTTGTCATGATAGAACAGTATGGAAGAAATTAATTGCCACAGATTTTTTTAAAATATTTAAAGAAAAAAAATGATGGCTCTTAAAATAGACTCTGCTAGTGCATGATTCAATGTGCAGAAACTGGCAAGAAGAGATAAGGATCCTTCGAAAACCATAAATTCCCACTGCGACATCTGTAGTAGTTCAAATCGCATGGTTTACGGAGACCCCTTTTGCCTTCTCCATGGGTATTACCATAGTGTTCTGTAGATTTATCGCTGCCTCAGTGCAAGGACAGTTTTACTAGCAAAGCTTTTAAAAGGGGAGGGTTTTTTTCCCTTTGAAAGTTCAGGATTGAATTGAAATGAAATAGCTGCTCTAGCTTTAGAAAGTTCCAGACAAGTCAGAGTCTCCCATATATCTCCACACTGTCTACAACCTGCTCCTTCTCTCTCAGTTTTTACATTTCGTAATGAGAGATAGCTTGAATAATAAAGATACTATCCCTGGATTAAAAATACACTTCAGAATTGGGAGGCCTATTAGATGTTAATGCCAATATAAGAAAGCTTTTTATTTTATTTAATATTTTAAATTAACATGCAGTTAAATTGACTTTTTTGTGTATAGCTCTTTGAATTTTAACACAGGTATATATCTGTGTATCTGCCACCACAATTGGGATACAGAACAGTTCTATCACCCCAAAAAACTCCTTTGTCACACCCTTCCCCCCCAACCTCTAGCAAACAATGATCTGTTCTCCATCACTAATAGTTGTGTCTGCTCAAGAATGGCATGAAAATGGAATCATATAATAGGTAACCTTTTGAGACTGGGTTCTTTCACTTAGCATAATGCTATCGTGATTTCATCTGAGTTATGTGTATCAATAGTTCATTTTCTTCATTGCTGAGTACTATTTAATTATACAGAATACCACAGTTTGTTTATACTATGCTCACCATTGAAGGACATTTGGATTGTTTCCAGCTTGGACAAGTATAAACAGAGAGGCTATGAACATTCATGTACAGGTTTTATGTGAACATAGTTTTCATTTCTCTAGGTAAATACCTAACAGTGGGATTGCTGGGTCATGTGATAACCATGTTTAATATTCTAAGGAACTATACCAGTTTGCATTCTGACCAGCAATCTATGAGGATTCCAAGTGGTCTGCTTCCTGACCAATACTTGAAATTGTCAGTATTTTTAAAAATTTTAGCCAGTCTAATAAATCTGTAGTAATAGCTTATTGTGTTTTTAATTTGCATTCCCTAATATCTTGCTGAGCAAGGAAAAGCTTTTGGTATATAGATAATGTACGAATTTGTTTCTTAAGCTCCTACACTGTGTGAGTATCCTACAAGCATGTTAACTCATTTAAACTTCACCATCTTGTGAGGCAGTTATTAATTATTCCCTTTTAAAGGTTGAGGAAACTGAGGCCAGAAGAGGTTAACTTCTTTATCCTCTCAGTAAACAGTTACAGAATATATATTGTGTGCCAATTGCTCAGCCAGGAGCTGGACACACAGAGGTGTCTCTGCCTCTGGCAGTCTTATAGTTTAGTAAGATGCAGGTATATAAACAAAGAAGTGTTCTGTGTGGATAGGACATAAGAGTAGAGTGAGGGGCAAGCCAGGAGATGAGCTTCGTCATGGTTCTGAAATGTCCTAGTGAAAATATGAGAACCAAGAGGCCACAGGTAACATGAACCTGTGGAGGAGCCTGGACTCAAAACTGTCATCAGATTCTTTTCTTCATCTGTGAAGCTGGGAAGCTACAAAACACATTCACGATCTGTCCACTTCTCTCTCCTGGATCAGCAGAGAGCAGCCATATGCCCTCAGCAGGAGTAGAGACCATCTCTTTCTCCTGATCCCAGCCTTGGACTGGGAGGGCTAGCAGTTGACAAGTGGGAGATGGAGCAAGTGTAGGACTCCCATTCTAATATGCGAATGCCCAGAAACCTCCCTGCTATATACCTACTCAGTGTCTATTAAGAGTTATTAAGAGTTATATGTCCCATCTCAACTGAGCACCCCTCACCTACCACATGCCAGGCTGTTACTTTGAGCAGAGACGTATGGTGCACTGGGAAGAACACTGTATGTGGACTTAGAAGTCTTGAATTCAAGTTTTGTTTCAGTCATTTCCCATCTTTGTTCTTTCCTGGGCCTCAGCTGCTCACATGCATAGATAAAGAGGTTAAAAAATGTCCTTCAACCAACATGTGAATTCATCACTAACTCCTGTCTATTCTACTCCCAAAGTATATTTTGAATTTACCTGTTGCTTTTAATCTCTACCATGTCTCTCTTTTAGCCACCAATCCCTCTCTTACCTGGACTACTTTAATAGCCTACTACTTGGTCTGCCAGTTTTACCTCTTGCCACCATATGGTCTATTATCCACAGGTCAGCCAGTGACCTTTTAAGATGTAGAATCAGGTCATATCATACTCCTGATTAAAATTCTTTAATGGCGTCCCATCACTCAAAATCCAATGTCCTTACCATGGTCCACAGAGCTCCCATGGTTTGTGTTTTTGTATCTCTCCCACCTCCTCTCATATCACTATCTCTGTCTCACTCATTATGCTCCAGCCAAACTGTTGTCCACTTCATTTCTCAGATAAGTTGACCTTTTCTCATAACTGGTCTCTGTGATACTGTTCTTTCTGTTTGTAATGCCACCTTTCCCAGAATGTTTTCTGACTATTCTATTGAAAATTGCCTTCTCTGTTTACTTGCTGACTCACCACCCTAATTTTTCTTCATAAGACTTACTATAAACAATAATGATTTTATTACATTTATTATATGTCATTATATAAATTATATATCATTGTATATTTTATTATTATATATTTTATTATCTTTTAACCCCAATGAGAAGAAAAACCTTGCCTATTACAAATTTATACTGGCACACTGTAGGTGTTTGATAAACATTTGTCAAATAAATGAATATCTAAAATCTCTTTAAGCACTGGCATTTCTTCTCTCCTGAGCTCATTCTATTCATTTCTGTGAACTGGTGTACCTCATAAGGTTGTTGTGTCAAATGAGATAAGGCATATTAAGACACTAAATGAAGTTAAGAAATTATTATGAGTATCATCATCATTATCATCATCCAAGATATTTCCCCATCTGACACTGACTTTTTTGTTACTGATTTTTTTGGTCTCTAGGGGAATCTTCCAATGAGAGATTCTTTTTCTTTTCTTTTGTGCAGTAGACACCTGGCAATGCCTGGTTCATAGCCTGATTCAAGGTGTCACAACTATTTATCATCAAGCTACAGGCTTGGTTATCATTCCAGCAAGTACATTTTCAGAAAGGATAGTCTAGATATTTTTTTTTAACATCTTTACTGGAGTATAATTGCTTTACAATGGTGTGTTAGTTTCTGCTTTATAACAAAGTGAATCAGTCATACATACACACATGTTCCCATATGTCTTCCCTCTTGCGTCTCCCTCCCTATCCCACCCCTCCAGGCGGTCACAAAGCACCCAGCTGATCTCCCTGTGCTATGTGGCTGCTTCCCACTAGCTATCTACCTTACGTTTGGTAGTGTATATATGTCCATGCCTCTCTCTCGCTTTGTCATAGTTTACCCTTCCCCCTCCCCATATCCTCAAGTCCATTCTCTAGTAAGTCTGTGTCTTTATTCCTGTTTCACCCTTAGGTTCTTCATGACATTTTTTTTCTTAAATTCCATATATATGTGTTAGCATACGGTATTTGTCTCGCTCTTTCTGACTTACTTCACTCTGTGTGACAGACTCTAGGTCTATCCACCTCATTACAAATAGCTCAATTTCATTTCTTTTTATGGCTGAGTAATATTCCATTGTATATATGTGCCACATCTTCTTTATCCATTCATCCGATGATCGACGCTTAGGTTGTTTCCATCTCCGGGCTATTGTAAATAGAGATGCAATGAACATTTTGGTACATGATTCTTTTTGAATTATGTTTTTCTCAGGGTATATGCCTAGTAGTGGGATTGCTGGGTCATTGGTAGTTCTATTTGTAGTTTTTTAAGGAACCTCCATACTGTTCTCGACAGTGGCTGAACCAATTCACATTCCCACCAACAGTGTAAGAGGGTTCCCTTTTCTCCACACCCTCTCCAGCATTTATTGTTTCTAGATTTTTTGATGGTGGCCATTCTGATTGTTGTGAGATGATATCTCATTGTACTTTTGATTTGCATTTCTCTAATGATTAGTGATGTTGAGCATTCTTTCATGTGTTTGTTGGCAGTCTGTATATCTTCTTTGGAGAAATGTCTATTTAGGTCTTCTGCCCATGTTTGGATTGCATTGTTTGTTTTTTTGTTATTAAGCTGCATGAGCTGCTTATAAATTTTGGATATTAATTCTTTGTCAGTTGCTTCATTTGCAAATATTTTCTCCCATTCTGAGGGCTGTCTTTTGGTCTTGTTTATGGTTTCCTTTGCTGTGCAAAAACTTTTAAGTTTCATTAGGTCCCATTTGTTTATTTTTGTTTTTATTTCCATTTCTCTAGGAGGTGGATCAAAAAGGACCTTGCTGTGATTTATGTCATAGAGTGTCCTGCCTATGTTTTCCTCTAAGAGTCTGATAGTTTCTGGCCTTACATTTAGGTCTTTAATCCATTTTGAGCTTACGTTTATGTATGGTGTTAGGGAGTGATCTAATCTCATACTTTTACATGTAGCTGTCCAGTTTTCCCAGCACCACTTATTGAAGAGGCTGTCCTTTCTCCACTGTACATTCCTGCCTCCTTTATCAAAGACAAGGTGACCATATGTGCATGGGTTTATCTCTCGGCTTTCTATCCTGTTGCATTGATCTATATTTCTGTTTTTGTGCCAGTACCATACTGTCTTGATTACTGTAGCTTTGTAGTGTAGTCTGAAGTCAGGAAGCCTGATTCCTCCAGCTCCATTTTTCGTTTTCAAGATTGCTTTGGCTATTCGGGGTCTTCTGTGTTTCCGTACAAATTGCGAAATTTTTTGTTCTAGTTGTGTGAAAAATACCAGTGGTACTTTGATAGGGATTGCACTGAATCTGTAGATTGCTTTGGGTAGTAGAGTCATTTTCACAATGTTGATTCTTCCAATCCAAGAACATGGTATATCTCTCCATCTATTTGTATCATCTTTAATTTCTTTCATCAGTGTCTTATAATTTTCTGCATACAGGTCTTTTGTCTCCTTAGGTAGGTTTATTCCTAGATATTTTATTCTTTTTGTTGCAGTGGTAAATGGGAGTGTTTTCTTGATTTCACTTTCAGATTTTTCATCCTTAGTGTATAGGAATGCCAGAGATTTCTGTGCATTAATTTTGTATCCTGCTACTTTACCAAATTCATTGATTAGCTCTAGTAGTTTTCTGGTAGCATCTTTAGGATTCTCTATGTATAGTATCATGTCATCTGCAAACAGTGACAGCTTTACTTCTTCTTTTCCGATTTGGATTCCTTTTATTTCCTTTTCTTCTCTGATTGCTGTGGCTAAAACTTCCAAAACTATGTTGAATAAGAGTGGTGAGAGTGGGCAACCTTGTCTTGTTCCTGACCTTAGTGGAAATGCTTTCAGTTTTTCGCCATTGAGGATGATGTTGGCTGTGGGCTTGTCATATACGGCCTTTATTATATTGAGGAAAGTTCCCTCTACACCTACTTTCTGCAGGGTTTTTATCATAAATGGGTGTTGAATTTTGTCAAAAGCTTTCTCTGCATCTATTGAGATGATCATATGGTTTTTCTCCTTCAATTTGTTAATATGGTTAATCACATTGATAGATTTGCGTATATTGAAGAATCCTTGCATTCCTGGAATAAACCCCACTTGATCATGGTGTATGATCCTTTTAATGTGCTGTTGGATTCTGTTTGCTAGTATTTTGTTGAGGATTTTTGCATCTATGTTCATCAGTGATATTGGCCTGTAGTTTTCTTTCTTTGTGACATCCTTGTCTGGTTTTGGTATCAAGGTGATGGTGGCCTCGTAGAATGAGTTTGGGAGTGTTCCTCCCTCTGCTATATTTTGGAAGAGTTTGAGAAGGATAGGTGTTAGCTCTTCTCTAAATGTTTGATAGAATTCGCCTGTGAAGCCATCTGGTCCTGGGCTTTTGTTTGTTGGAAGATTTTTAATCACAGTTTCAATTTCAGTGCTTGTGATTGGTCTGTTCATATTTTCTATTTCTTCCTGATTCAGTCTTGGCAGTTTGTGCATTTCTAAGAATTTGTCCATTTCTTCCAGATTGTCCATTTTATTGGCATAGAGTTGCTTGTAGTAATCCCTCATGATTTTTTTTATTTCTGCAGTGTCAGTTGTTACTTCTCCTTTTTCATTTCTAATTCTATTGATTTGAGTCTTCTCCCTTTTTTTCTTGATGAGTCTGGCTAATGGTTTATCTATTTTGTTTATCTTCTCAAAGAACCAGCTTTTAGTTTTATTGATCTTTGCTATTGTTTCCTTCATTTCTTTTTCATTTATTTCTGATCTGATTTTTATGATTTCTTTCCTTCTGCTAACTCTGGGGTTTTTTTGTTCTTCTTTCTCTAATTGCTTGAGGTGCAAGGTTAGGTTGTTTATTCGAGATGTTTCCTGCTTCTTAAGGTGGGCTTGTATTGCTATAAACTTCCCTCTTAGAACTGCTTTTGCTGCATCCCATAGGTTTTGGGTCGTTGTATCTCCATTGTCATTTGTTTCTAGGTATTTTTTAATTTCCTCTTTGATTTCTTCAGTGATCACTTCGTTATTAAGTAGTGTATTGTTTAGCCTCCATGTGTTTGTATTTTTTACAGCTCTTTTCCTATAATTGATATCTAGTCTCATGGCGTTGTGGTCGGAAAAGATACTTGATACAATTTCAATTTTCTTAAATTTACCAAGGCTTGATTTGTGACCCAAGATATGATCTATCCTGGAGAATGTTCCATGAGCACTTGAGAAAAATGTGTATTCTGTTGTTTTTGGATGGAGTGTCCTATAAATATCAATTAAGTCCATCCTGTTTAATGTATCATTTAAAGCTTGTGTTTCCTTATTTATTTTCATTTTGGATGATCTGTCCATTGGTGAAAGTGGGGTGTTGAAGTCCCCTACTATGAATGTGTTACTGTCGATTTCCCCTTTTATGGCTGCTAGTTTTTGCCTTATGTATTGAGGTGCTCCTATGTTGGGTGCATAAATATTTACAATTGTTATATCTTCTTCTTGGATCGATCCCTTAATCATTATGTAGTGTCCTTCTTTGTCTCTTCTGATAGTCCTTATTTTAAAGTCTATTTTGTCTGATATGAGAATTGCTACTCCAGCTTTCTTTTGGTTTCCATTTGCATGGAATACCTTTTTCCATCCCCTACTTTCAGTCTGTATGTGTCTCTAGGTCTGAAGTGGGTCTCTTGTAGACAGCAAATTTATGCGTCTTGTTTATGTATCCATTCAGCCAATCTGTGTCTTTCGGTGGGAGCATTTACTCCATTTACATTTAAGGTAATTATCGATATGTATGTTCCTATTCCCATTTTCTTAATTGTTTTGGGTTCGTTATTGTAGGTCTTTTCCTTCTCTTGTGTTTCTTGCCTAGAGACGTTCCTTTAGCAGTTGCTGTAGAGCTGGTTTAGTGGTGCTGAACTCTCTCAGCTTTTGCTTGTCTGTAAAGGTTTTAATTTCTCCATCAAATCTGAATGAGATCCTTGCTGGGTAGAGTAATCTTGGTTGCAGGTTTTTCTCCTTCATCACTTTCAATATGTCCTGCCACTCCCTTCTGGCTTGCAGAGTTTCTGCTGAAAGATCAGCTGTTAACCTTATGGGGATTCCCTTGTGTGTTATTGTTGTTTTTCCCTTGCTGCTTTTAATATGTTTTCTTTGTATTTAATTTTTGACAGTTTGATTAATAGTGTCTTGGCATATTTCTCCTTGGATTTATCCTGTATGGGACTCTCTGTGCTTCCTGAACTTCATTAACTATTTCCTTTCCCATATTAGGGAAGTTTTCAACTATAATCTCTTCAAATATTTTCTCAGTCCCTGTCTTTTTCTCTTCTTCTTCTGGAACCCCTATAATTCGAATGTTGGTGCATTTAATGTTGTCCCAGAGGTCTCTGAGACTGTCCTCGGTTCTTTTCATTCTTTTTTCTTTATTCTGCTCTGCAGTAGTTATTTGCACTATTTTATCTTCCAGGTCACTTATCCGTTCTTCTGCCTCAGTTATTCTGCTATTGATCCCATCTAGAGTATTTTTCATTTCATTTACTGTGTTGTTCATCATTGTTTGTTTCATCTTCAGTTCTTCTAGGTCCTTGTTAAATGTTTCTTGCATTTTGTCTATTCTATTTCCAAGATTCTGGATCATCTTTACTTTCATTATTCTGAATTCTTTTTCAGGTAGACTGCCTATTTCCTCTTCTTTTGTTAGGCCTGGTGGGTTTTTATCTTGCTCCTTCATCTGCTGTGTGTTTTTCTGTCTTTTCATTTTGCTTATCTTACTGTGTTTGGGGTCTCCTTTTTGCAGGCTGCAGGTTCGTAGTTCCTGTTGTTTTTGGTGTCTGTCCCCAGTGGCTAAGGGTTGGTTCAGTGGGCTTTGTAGGCTTCCTGATGGAGGGGACTAGTGCCTGTGTTCTGGTGGATAAGGCTGGATCTTGTCTTTCTGGTGGGCAGGTCCACATCTGGTGGTGTGTTTTGGGGTGTCTGTCGACTTATTATGATTTGGGGCAGCTTCTCTGCTAATGGGTGGGGTTATGTTCCTGTCTTGCTAGTTGTTTGGCATAGGATGTCCAGCACTGTAGCTTGCTGGTCGTTGAGAGAAGCTGGGTGCTGGTGTTGAGATGGAGATCTCTGGGAGATTTTCTCCGTTTAATATTATGTGCAGCTGGGAGGTCTCTTGTGGACCAGTGTCCTGAAGTTGGCTCTCCCACCTCAGAGGCACAGCACTAACTCCTGGCTGCAGCACCAAGAGCCTTTCATCCACATGGCTCAGAACAAAAGGAAGAAAAAGTAGAAAGAAAGAATTAGTAGAAGTAGAAAGAAAGAAAGGAGGGAGGGAGGGAGGGAGGGAGCAAGGAAGGAAGGAGGGAAGGAAGGAAAAAAAAGAAAGAAAGAAGATAAAGTAAAATAAAGTAAGATAAAATATAATAAAGTTATTAAAATAAAAAAAATAATTAAGAGGAAAAAAACCCAAAAAACAAACAAACAAACAAAAAAATGGATGGATAGAACCCTGGAACAAATGGTGGAAGCAAAGCTATACAGACAAAATCTCACACAGAAGCATACACATACACACTCACAAAAAGAGGAAAAGAGAAAAAAATCATAAATCTTGCTCTCAAAGTCCACCTCCTCAATTTGGGATGATTTGTTTTCTAAAGATGGGTAAGGAAGGAAAGAAAGAACAAAGATAAAGTAAAATAAAATAAGGTTATTAAAATAAAGATTAATTCTTAAGAAAAAAATTAAAAAAAAAAAAGACGGACAGATAGAACTCTCGGACAAATAGTGGAAGCAAAGCTATACAGACAAAATCTCACACAGAAGCAGACACATGCACACAAAAAAAGGGAAAGGGGAAAGAATAATAAATCTTGCTCTCAAAGTCCACCTCCTTAATTTGGGATGATTCGTTGTCTATTCGTGTATTCCACAGATGCAGGGTACATCAAGTTGATTGTGGAGCTTTAATCCGATGCTTCTGAGGCTGCTGGGAGAGATTCCCCTTTCTCTTCTTTGTTCTCACAGCTCCCAGGGACTCAGCTTTGGATTTGGCCCCGCCTGTGCGTGTAGGTCGCCGGAGGGCGTCTCTTCTTTGCTCAGACAGGACGGGGTTAAAGGAGCCGCTGATGCAGAGGCTCTGGCTCACTCAGGCCGGGGGTAGGGAGGGTTACAGAGTGCAGGGCAGGCCTGCGGCGGCAGAGGCCGGTGTAACATTGCACCAGCCTGAGGCGCGCCATGCATTCTCCTGGGGAAGTTGTCCCTGGATCCCGGGACCCTGGCAGTGGAGGGCTGCACAGGCTCCCCGGAAGGGGGTGTGTGGATAGTGACCTGTATTCGCACACAGGCTTCTTGGTGGCGGCAGCAGCAGCCTTAGCATCTCATGTCTGTCTCTAGGGTCCGTGCTTTTAGCCACGGTTCGCGCCCGTCTCTGGAGCTCCTCTAAGCAGCGTTCTTAATCCCGTCTCCTCGCGCACCAGGAAATAAAGAGGGAAGAAAAAGTCTCTTGCCTCTTAGGCAGGTCCAGACTTTCCCCCGACTCCCTCCCGGCCAGCCATGGCGCACTAACCCCCTGCAGGCTGTGTTCACGCCGCCAACCCCAGTCCTCTACCTGAGCTCCGACCAAAGCCCCACCCGCTTCGGCGGGTGAGCACACGAGCCTCTCGGGCTGGTGAGTGCCGGTCGGCGCCGATCCTCTGTGCGGGAATCTCCCCGCTTTGCCCTCCGCGCCCCTGTTGCTGTGCTGTCCTCCGCGGCTCCGAAGCTCCCCGCTCCGCCTCCTGCAATCTCTGCCCGCGAAGGGGCTCCTAGTGTGTGGAGACCTTTCCTCCTTCACACCTCCCTCCCACTGGTGCAGGACCCGTCCCTATCCTTTTGTCTCTGTTTATTCTTTTTTCTTTTGCCCTACCCAGGTACGTGGGGGGTTTCTTGCCTTTGGGGAGGTCTGAGGTCTTCTGCCAGCGTTCAGTAGGTGTTCTGTAGGAGTTGTTCCACGTGTAGATGTATTTCTGGTGTATCTGTGGGGAGGAAGGTGATCTCCGCGTCTTACTCTTCCGCCATCTTCCTGGAAGTAGATAGTCTAGATATTTGAGAGAGAGAGGAGAAATGAATTAAGATCACAGAATTATTGAACCACAGAATGTTAGCACTGGAAGATATCTGAAAGATTCTCTAATCTTTTATGGTTTGCAGATTCCTACCATTTCTTGGAGGAGGCTTGTGGGCTACCCTGGTGGGTGAAGGGGATGCTGAGGCGCCAAGAAGGGATTTGTGCAACATTGTACAGAAATTTTTAGCGGAACCAGGACAGGTGTCTCTGCATTGCCTGTTCTTTACCCCTGTTCTCACTGTTACTTCTCCTAAAGATCTAAATTCATCCACTTGTCTCCATATCCACTGCCACCAACTTGATCCAAAGTGTCATGGTCTTTCATATGAACTACCTAACTACCTAACTGGTAGTTAGTAATACTGGTAGTTGGTAATAGCCTCCTAACTGGTCTCTCTGAACTCACTTGTCAAACAAGCACCCCACTTCTTCTATCTCCACTGACTTAAAACTTTTCAGCTTTTCCAAGACTTTTGGGATAATCTCTCCAGCATTGTCTCATATCCCTCCCCTACCTCAACATTCTTTCCACAGTGGTTTCTTTCAGTTTCTGGAACCTACATATTCCCTCTATATTACAAGATTTTTGAGCGTATTTTGCCCTCTGCTGCCTATGTTTTGTGTTCTTTTACGTGGTGGTCAGTCAGGTGAAGCCACACAAGGGGACACAGGAGTAGGGCAAGAAAATAAAGTTTATTGTACTCACAGGTCCTAGAGAGACAGAGTCACCACAGCCAAGAGGGGGTCATATGAGAGGCAATGCTAACAAAGTAGGCTCAACCAAGCTGGTGGAGAGCAGAGAGAGAGTGGGCAAGTGCTTTTATTGGGGGTCAGGATGGAGTCCACAAGAAAAGATGTGAGGGGATGTTATGGGTGCATTTGGATATTATTAGGTCATGGTCAGGGGACGGTAGGAAGGGGAACTTGCATCAGGGGCCAAACTTATCATAATGGTGAACCCAGTTACCTGGTCAGGGGGCTCACAAGCTGTGGGGATACTGAGGCAGCAGGAAAATGTGAAGTTTCAAAATTTACAGTACAGCCTCTCACTTATATATGGAATCTAAAAAATAAAACAAATAAATGCGTATCACAAAACAGAAACAAATATAGAGAACAAACTAGTAGCTACCAGTGGGGAGAAGGAAGGAAGAGGTGCAAGACAGGGGTAGAAGATTAAGAGATACAAATGGATGTGGAAATAAGATAAGCAAGAAGAATATATTGTACAGCACAGGGACATACAGCCATTATTTTGTAATAAATTTATTTTTTTAATTTTATTTTTTTAACATCTTTATTGGAGTATAATTGCTTTAAAATGGTATGTTAGTTTCTGCTGTATAACAAAGTGAATCAGCTATACATGTACATATATCCCCAATACTCCTCCCTCTTACGTCTCCCTCCCACCCTCCCTATCCCACCCCTCTAGGTGGTCACGAAGCACCAAGCTTATCTCCTTGTGCTATTTGACTACTTCCCACTAGCTATCTGTTTTACATTTGGTAGTGTATATATGTCCATGCCACTCTCACTTCGTCTCAGCTTTCCCTTCCCGCTCCCCGTGTCCTCAAGTCCATACTCTACATCTGCATCTTTATTCCTGTCCTGCCCCTGGGTTCTTCATAACCATTTTTTTTTTATTCCATATATATGAGTTAGCATATGCTATATTTTTTCTCTTTCTGACTTACTTCAGTCTGTATGACAGTCTCTAGGTCCATCCACCTCACTACAAATAACTCAATTTCATTTCTTTTTATGGCTAAGTAATATTCCATTGCATATATTGCCACATCTTTATCCATTCATCTGTCAATGGACACTTAGATTGCTTCCATGTCCTGGCTATTGTAAATAGAGCTGCAGTGAATATTGTGGTACATGACTCTTTTTGAATTATGGTTTTCTCATGCTATATGCCCAGTAGTGGGATTTCAGGGTCGTATGGTTGTTCAATTTTTAGTTTTTTAAGTAACCTCCATACTGTTCTCCATAGTGGTGGTATCAATTTACATTCCCACCAACAGTGCAGGAGGGTTCCCTTTTCTCCACACCCTCTCCAGCACTAATTGGTTGTAGATTTTTTGATGATGGCCATTCTGAGTGGTGTAAGGTGATACCTCATGGTAGTTTTGATTTGCATTTCTCTAATGATGAGTGATGTGGAGAATTCTTTCATGTGTTTGTTGGCAATCTGTATATCTTCTTTGGAGAAATGTCTATTTAGGTCTTCTTCCCATTTATGGATTGGGTTGTTTGGTTTTTTTGATATTGAGCTGCGTGAGCTGCTTGTAAATTTTGGAGATTAATCCTTTGTCAGTTATTTCATTTGCAAACATTTTCTCCCATTCTGAGGGTTGTCTTTTCATCTTGTTCATGGTTTCCTTTGCTGTGCAAAAGCTTTTAATTTTCATTAGGTCCCATTTGTTTATTTCTGTTTTTATTTCCATTTCTCTAGGAGGTGGGTCAAAAAGGATCTTGTGATTTATGTCATATAGTGTTCTGCCTATGTTTTCCTCTCAGAGTTTTATAGTGTCTGGCCTTACACTTATGTCTTTAATCCATTTGGAGTTCATTTTTGTGTATGGTGTTAGGGAGTGTTCTAATTTCATTCTTTTACATGTAGCTGTCCAGTTTTCCCAGCACCATTTATTGAAGAGGCTGTCTTTTCTCCATCATATATTCTTGCCTCCTTTATCAAAAATAAGGTGACCATGTGTGCATGGGTTTATCTCTGGGCTTTCGATCCTGTTCCATTGATCTATATTTCTGTTTTTGTGCCAGCACCATACTGTCTTGATTACTGTAGCTTTGTAGTATAGTCTGAAGTCAGGGAGTCTGATTCCTCCAGCTCCATTTTTCGTTCTCAAGATTGCTTTGGCTATTCGGGGTCTTCTGTGTTTCCGTACAAACTGTGAAATATTTTGCTTTAGTTCTGTGAAAAATGCAATTGGTAGTTTGATAGGGATTGCATTGAATCTGTAGATTGCTTTGGGTAGTAGAGTCATTTTCACAATGTTGATTCTTCCAATCCAAGAACATGGTATGTCTCTCCATCTGTCTGTATCATCTTTAATTTCTTTCATCAGTGTCTTATAGTTTTCTGCATACAGGTCTTTTGTCTCCTTAGGTAGGTTTATTCCTAGGTATTTTATTCTTTTTGTTGCAATGGTAAATGGGAGTGTTTCCTTAATTTCTCTTTCAGATTTTTCATCATTAGTGTATAGGAATGCAAGAGATTTCTGAGCATTAGTTCTGTATCCTGCTACCTTACCAAATTCATTGATTAGCTCTAGCAGTTTTCTGGTAGAGTCTTCAGGATTCTCTCTGTATAGTATCATGTCATCTGCAGACCATGACAGCTTTACTTCCTCTTTTCTGATTTGGATTCCTTTTATTTCTTTTTCTTCTCTGATTGCTGTGGCTGAAACTTACAAAACTATGTAGGATGATAGTGGTGAGAGTGGGCAACCTTGTCTTGTTCCTAATCAGAGTGGAAATGGTTTCAGTTTTTCACCATTCAGAACAATGTTGGCCGTGGGTTTGCAATATATGGCCTTTATTATGTTGAGGTAAGTTCCCTCTATGCCTACTTACTGCAGGGTTTTTATCATAAATGGGTGTTGAATTTTGTTGAAAGCTTTTTCTGCATCTCTTGAGAAGATCATATGGTTTTTCTCCCTCAATTTGTTAATATGGTGTATCACATTGATTGATTTGTGTATATTGAAGAATCCTTGCATCCCTGGGATAAATCCCACTTGATCATGGTGTATGATCCTTTTAATGTGCTGTTGGATTCTGTTTGCTACTATTTTGTTGAGGATTTTTGCATCTATGTTCATCAGTGATATTGACCTGTAGTTTTCTTTCTTTGTGACATCTTTGTCTGGTTTTGGTATCAGGGTGATGGTGGCCTCGTAGAATGAGCTTGGGAGTATTCCTCCCTCTGATATATTATGGAAGAGTTTGAGAAGGATAGCTATTAGCTCTTCTCTAAATGTTTGATAGAATTCTTCTGAGAATCCATCTGGTCCTGGTCTTTTGTTGAAAGGTTTTTAATCACAGTTTCAATTTCAGCGCTTGTGATTGGTCTGTTTATATTTTCTATTTCTTCCTGGTTCAGTCTTGGAAGCTTGTGCTCTTCTAAGAATTTGTCCATTTCTTCCAGGTTGTCTATTTTATTGGCATAGAGTTGCTTGTAGTAATCTCTCATGATCCTTTGTATTTCTGCAGTGTCAGTTGTTACTTCTCCTTTTTCATTTCTAATTCTATTGATTGGAGTCTTCTCCCTTTTTTTCTTGATGAGTCTGGCTAATGGTTTATCAATTTTGTTTATCTTCTCAAGGAACCAGCTTTTAGTTTTATTGATCTTTGCTATCATTTCCTTCATTTCTTTTTCATTCTTTTCTGATCTGATTTTTATGATTTCTTTCCTTTTTGCTAACTTTGGGGTTTTTGTTCTTCTTTCTCTAATTGCTTTAGGTATAAGGTTAGGCTGTTTATTTGAGATGTTTCTTATTTCTTGAGGTAGGATTGTATTGCTATAAACTTCCCTCTTAGAACTGCTTTTGCTGCATCCCATGGGTTTTGGGTCGTTGTGTTTTCATAGTCATTTGTTTCTAGGTATTTTTTGATTTCCTCTTTGATTTCTTCAGGGATCTCTTGGTTATTTAGAGTGTATTGTTTAGCCTCCCTGTGTTTGGGTTTTTTACAGATTTTTTCCAGTATTTGGTATCTAGTCTCATAGCATTGTGGTCAGAAAAGATACTTGATAAGACTTCAATTTTCTTAAATTTACCAAAGATTGATTTGTGACCCAAGATATGATCTATGCTGGAGAATGTTCCATGAGCACTTGATAAGAAAGTGTATTCTGTTGTGTTTGGATGGAATGTCCTATAAATATCAATTAAGTCCATCTTGCTTAATATATCATTTAAAGTTTGTGTTTCCTTATTTATTTTTATTTTGGATGATCTGTCCATTGGTGAAAGTGGGGTGTTAAAGTCCCCTACTATGATTGTGTTACTGTCGATTTCCCCTTTTATGGCTGTTAGCATTTCCCTTATGTATTGAGGTGCTCCTATGTTGGGTGCATAATATTTACAATTGTTATATCTTCTTCTTGGATTGATCTGTTGATCAATATGTTGTGTCCTTCTTTGTCTCTTGTAATAGTCTTTATTTTAAAGTCTATTTTGTCTCATATGAGAATTGCTACTCCAGCTTTCTTTTGATTTCCATTTGCATGGAATATCTTTTTCCATCCCCTCCCTTTCAGTCTGTATGTGTCCCTAGTTCTGAAGTGGGTCTCTTGTAGACAGCATATATACGGGTCTTGTTTTTGTATCCATTCAGCCACTCTATGTCTTTGGTTGGAGCATTGAATCCATTTACACTTAAGGTAATTATCAATATGTATGTTCCTATTACCATTTTCTTAATTGTTTTGGTTTTGTTACTGTAGGTCTTTTGCTTCTCTTCTGTTTCCTGCCTATAGAAGTTCCTTTTGCATTTATTGTAGAGCTGGTTTGGTGGTGCTGAATTCTCTTAGCTTTTGCTTGTCTGTAAAGGTTTTAATTTCTCTGTCGAATCTGAATGATATCCCTGCTGGGTAGAGTAATCTTGGTTGTTGTTTTTTCCTTTTCATCACTTTAAATATGTCCTGCCACACCCTTGTGGCTTACTGAGTTTCTGCTGAAAGATCAGTTGTTAACCTTATGGGGATTCCCTTGTATGTTATTTATTGCTTTTCCCTTGCTGCTTTTAATATTTTTTCTTTTTATTTAAGTTTTGATATTTTGATTAATATGTGTCTTGGCATGTTTCTCCTTGAATTTATCCTTTATGGTACTCTCTGCACTTCTTGGACTTGATTGACTATTTCCTTTCCCATATTAGGGAAGTTTTCAACTATAATCTCTTCAAATATTTTCTCAGTCCCTTTCTTTTTCTCTTCTTCTTCTGGAACCCCTATAATTCGAATGTTGGTGCATTCCATGTTGTCCCAGAGGTCTCTGAGACTGTACTGAATTCTTTTCATTTTTTTTGCTTTATTCTTCTGTGCAGTATTTATTTCCATTATTTTATCTTCCAGGTCACTTATCCGTTCTTCTGCCTGTTTTTCTGCTATTGATTCCTTCCAGAGAATTTTTAATTTCTTTTATTGTGTTGTTCATCATGGTTTGTTTGCTCTTTAGTTCTTCCATGTCCTTGTTAAATATTTCTTGTATTTTCTCTATTGTACTTCCAAGATTTTGAATCATCTTTACTATCATTACTCTGAATTCTTTTTCAAGTAGACCATTTCCTCTTCATTTGTTTGGTCTGCTGGGTTTTTACATCCCTGCTTCATCTGCTGTTTGTTTCTCTGTCTTCTCATTTTGCTTAACTTACTGTGTTTCGTGTCTCCTTTTCGCAGGTTGTAGGTTCGTTGTTCCCATTGTTTTTGGTGTCTGCCCCCAGTGGCTAAGGTTGGTTCAGTGGGTTTTGTAGGCATCCTGGTGGAGGGGGACTATTGCCTGTGTTGTGGTGCATGAGGCTGGATCTTGTCTTTCTGGTGGGCAGGACCGCATCCGGTGGTGTGTTTTGGGGTGTCTGTGAACTTATGATTTTAGGCAGCTCTCTTCTAGGGGGTGGGTTTGTGTTCCTGTCTTGCTAGTTGTTTGGCACATGGTGTCCAGCACTGTAACTTGCTAGTCGTTGAGTGGAGCTGGGTCTTAACATTGAGATGGAAATCTCTGGGAGACTTTTTGCCGTTTGATATTACATGGAGCTGGGAGGTCTCCGGTGGACCAATGTCCTGAATTCAGCTTTACCACCTCAGAGGCACAGGCCTGACACCTGACTGGAGCCCCAAGACCCTGTCAGCCACATGGCTCAGAAGAAAAGGGAGAAAAGAAGAAAAAAAGAAAGAGAGAGAGGGGGGGGGGAAAGGAAAGAAGAAATAAGGAAGGAAAGAAAGAAAGAAAAGAAAAGAATTAAAATAAATAATAAAATATAATTATTAAAAATTAAGAAAATTAAAAAGTAATAAAAAAAAGAAGAGAGAAACCAAACCAAAAAACAAATCCACCAATGATAACAAGTGCTAAAATCTATACTAAAACAACAACAACAAACGGACATGCAGAGCCCTAGGACAAATGGTAAAAGCAAAGCTATACAGACAAAATCACACAAAGAAGCATACACATACACATTCACAAAAAGAGAAAAACGAAAAAACATATATATATCGTTGCTCCCAAAATCCACCTCCTCAGTTTGGGATGATTCGTTGTCTATTCAGGTATTCCACAGATGCAGGCTACATGAAGTTGATTGTGGAGATTTAATCTGCTGCTCCTGAGGCTGCTGGGAGAAATTTCCCTTTCTCTTCTTTGTTTGCACAGCTCCCGGGGTTCAGCTTTGGGTCTGGACACGCCTCTGCATGTAGGTTGCCTGAGGGCGTCTGCTCTTCGCTCAGACAGGACGGGGTTAAAGGAGCAGCTGATTCGGGGGCTCTGGCTCACTCAGGC
>NW_006778230.1:0-302 GCF_000442215.2 Lipotes vexillifer | reverse complement strand
AAAAAAAAAAAAAAAAAAGAATATGGTCAGAAAACCCTAGGGGCAAGATATGAATAAAGATGCATACCTACTAGAGAATGAACTTAAGGGTATGGGGAGGGGGACGCATAAGCTAGCACAATGTGAGAGATTGGCATGGACATATATACACTACCAAACATAAAATATATTGCTAGTGGGAGGCAGCCGCATAGCACAGGGAGATCAGCTCGGTGCTTTTCGACCACCTAGAAGGGTGGCATAGGGAAGGTGGGAGGGAGGGGGATGCAAGAGGGAAGAGATATCTTGACATATGTATATGT
>NW_006778229.1:0-6509 GCF_000442215.2 Lipotes vexillifer | reverse complement strand
TGGTCCAGGAAGATCCCACATGCCACGGAGCAACTAAGCCCGTGTGCCACAACTACTGAAGCCAGCCTGCCTAGAGCCTGTGCTCCACAATAAAGAGAAGCCACCACAATGAGAAGCCCACACACTGCAAAAAAGCATAGCCCCCACTTGCCGCAACTAGAGAAAGCCCGCGTGCGGCAACTGAAGACCCAATGCAGCCAAAAATAAATTAATTAATTTAAAAAAATAAAATAAAGAGATGGATCTCATCTAATTCCAAAACAACTCTAAGAGTTAGATATTATTGTAACTCTTATTGTATAGATGCAAAGATAGAGGCACAGAGAGACTAACTTGATCAATACCAGACAGTGAGCAGGTGATAGACCTGGGATAAGAACAGTGTGACTTCAGAGTCTGTGCCCTTAACTACTACTTCATACTGCTTCCCAAAGGGACCAAAGTAATAGAATTTTGAAAAAGACTCCACATGGACACAGGCTGCCTTTCTCTTCAGGAATGTGACCATCTCATCAACTACCCGCAGTAAGAGTATTATGAGAACTACCCATAACATTTGCTGTGTTATAAAGCATATACGTATGTGAAATATAGTATCTTGTAAATTTTAAAATTGTCCCTAGGTATTTATACTAAGTCTTCTTCCTGAAAGTCTATATCACAAAAGAGCATTTGCTTTTTATTTGCCTTTGGGTTTTTCACTGAGTGTTAATCTGAACCTATAAAGCTTGTCCAATGTCAACAAACAAAACTGTGCCTTTTCTTTTGTGAATTAATCTGTGACTTTGCATACATACATCCTTAGACCATTCCTGTAGGACAGCAGCAGCAGATTAATTCAGAAAGAAGCAGACAGGTTTCTATGGGTACAGAGAATGCCTATATACTTTCAGTAGATTTATGGCCTAAAATTTTAACAAGAGTCTTTGAACAAGCTGTTGTAGAGAAATTCTTGTTAAGAGATCCAGTGAAAAGACTTGGGCAGAGAGTCCGGCTGTTACTGCTTTACTTCACTTTACCTAATTAGAAAACCTGCAGATAATTGGTATGGGGTGAAGAGAGTTATTTTAAGTTAAAAAAACCACAACACATTAATTTGCTCATCTCATGTAAGTAAGCTAGAGACACAGATTAAGAACATGCTTTCTCTTATCAGGATCACAATATCCTTTTCCTAAAAAAAGTATTTGTATCACAGTGAAAATTCCCCTTTTCCCTTAGATACCTATGGGAAAGCTTCTAAATATTGCATTTGTTTTGGCTCTAAAGCAAATCATGGGTAACTTGAACCTCTCATCAGTTTCACAATTCTCTGTAGATTAGTACTGCTTCTTCAGCAAATTTTCCTTGATCACAATGGAAATTTGGGCAAAAAAGTGTTTATATTTTCCACCAGTAAAATAGTGTTATCTGAAGGGCCTACTCTGTGGTATTTGGGGTACTTTGCTTGTCTTTTACTGTGAACAGTTTAGACGAGCACATGAGTCAGGCTGCAATATTTGGGCTGTTTCAGAGCTCATTCTAGGGCATTTTGTTCAAATCACAAACCACAGTGTGATGGGAGCTCTTACAAATTTCAAAAACACACTCTCCTGGGGCAATATTTTAGTGTGGTTAAATATCAGCAAACCATCTTCCTTACCCTTGCTAAAGATCACCAGGGAACGATGTGGTCCATTTCTGTGGCCCAGTAGCAAAAATGACCATTGACAGAAATAGTTTATATTTGGCATGTGCATGCATGAAGCCCTTCAGTCTAATCTCCTCAGACCACTTTTTTCCTTTCTTCTTTCTGCTCTCCTACTTCACTATTTTAAATCTTTTTCTAAGTTTTTCCTCCCATAATTGACATAAAATATTCCTTCAATATTTTAAGTGTTTAATAACAAGCCGCTGGGAGGACATAACATTATACATATTTTAAAACCTTTTGTTAATTCTGGTGATTTATAAAGATAGGTCTGCCATTAAGTATTCTTGTTCCAGGCTCTGAGCAAAATTTTTAAGTGCCTTAAAGAGAGAGCAAATGACATAGTAGAAATACCAGAGTAAGAGAACAGTTAAAGAATAGTTTTGGAAATTATATACAAATTAGGAATTTTAGAGGAATAGTGGCTTCAAAGGAATGAGAAAAAACAAACACATCCAACAATTATTGAATACTTCCATGCACTAGGTACAAAATTACATATTTTTACTATCCTGTGTATGAGAAGCATCTCACATAACTTAAATAAAACTAATTTTTAATAATGAAAACATTTATAAACATCCTCTTGTTAATTGAAAAGCTAATTTCATCAGTGAAACACCACTTCCAATATAAGTAGAGCTTCTTACGCCAGCATAAAATAAAGATGTCCCAGAGTGTAATCTTTTCTGATTAAATGTTGAGCCTACTATTCTCTGTGAACTCCTAAGTAAGGCAGTTGATGTCACATACATCATATCAGAGTGTCTATGCTGAGGTGTTTTAAAATAAAGTACAGACATCTTAGCACACCATGGATTTTCCTTCCTACCTCACAGATCACTGTTTCTTAGTTAGCTTTGCTGGTAGATCTGGAATCAACCTATAGATGTTGAGCTGCCTAGGGCTGAAGCTTCAACACCCTCTTTCTCTTTAAATAACTTTAAACATCATCCATATGCTGTTGAGTCTCAATGTCTATATCTCCTGCCCTGACTTTTCCCCTAAGCCCCTTAACCACTACTTGATGTCTCTACGTGGATGGCTAATCAGCATTTCCAGCTCTTCACAGTTGAAACAAGTTTCTTGATTCCCACACCCAACTCCCAATAAGGGAAAAAAAATCCTGTTACATTCTGGGTCCTCTCTCCATCTCAGTAAGTGGTACCACCTTCTATCTAGTTTCCCAACTCAGAAACAATGGAGTGAGCCTTGGTTCTTTCCTTCCTTTTATCCCTTGCAACCAATCCAGAAATTCTAGTCTATCTGACTTCCAAAATACTCGTGCATTGTTCCACTCCACTCTATTTTCTTCATTACAGTCCTAATCCAAAGTAGCATCATATCTTACCTGGACTGCTGCAATACCTTCCAAATTGTTGTCCCTGCCATCCAAACCATCCATTGTTCACCCAGCAGCCAGTGGTCATTTTTAAAATATAAATCAGATCATATTGTTCCCCTGCTTAGAACCTTTTAATGGCTTCCCATTGCATTTATATGAAAATTCAATCTGTGATCTGGCTGCCCACTTCTTTATCCTTTTTATGGTCAAACCTACTCCTTCACTCCCCTCCCCCATTTGTTCATTACACTTCAGCTTCACTGGCCTCCTTTCTGTCCCTGGAGTAACCAAGTCCTTTACCAATTCATGAACTGTTACCTCTGCATGGCGTGCTCTTTATCCAGATCCCATGTCGCTGATGCCTGCTCATTCTTCAGGTCTCAGCTCAAATCCACAGAAAGCCCTTCCTTGGAAACTAAGCTGAGGTTACTTTTCCTTAAAGCCTCCACATTCACACTCCATCACATCAGCCTATTTATTGCCACAGAGGCACTTGCCACAATCTATAATTCTCTATCTATTTACTCACTGGCTTCCTTATTGTCCCTCCAAGAGAATTTAAGCTTTCAGAGAAAAAGGACTTTGCCTATCTTGTTCATGGCTACATTCCCAGTGGCAATCAGAATGCCAGATCTATAGATAAGTGCTCGTTAAACATTTGCTAAATGAATGAATGAATAAAAACAAAGAACAGAGGAGCTGTTCGAAGAGTGAGAAGTGAAATCATCACGAATAATAAGATGTTACAAGGCAAAAGGGCTTTAAAGACTTCTCTGATGAACCTTCCAGATGAGATAGCCCAGAGGGGTTAAGTTGTCTAAAGCTGAGAAGGTGAGTGCTAAAATCTGAATGTCCTGACTCTGAGTTCAGTGCTTTCCACTAGACAAATGGCTCATAAACTTGGTCCATGATAAGGTTTTCACTGAATTATGTTGAGAAAAATAAGAGCAATATTACATGTGGTTATCTTTCCAAGAAAGAAAGCTTATCTTTCTTGGAAAGAACACCTCTAGCTCATGCCTTTCCTTTCTTTTTGTTTTTAAATGTCTTTTCTTTTATAAAATATTGATAATATAAATTTTTAAATGTTATATTTTGACAAAGTAAAAAGTTGGCAACTTTAGGCCAATTTTTTGTGTTTTTTGTTGTTGTTTTGTTTTTCATTTTAAAGAGACTGAATTTGAAAACTCTGATAATCAAGCAGCTCTAAACAAACCTAGTCATTAAAAGTGATTTAGTTTATAGATCCTACCTTCTACCCCATCAACTCTTCCAATCCTGCTCCAGTGAGATAACAAATAACAGTCCGGTGTATCCTTCCACATCTTTCTCCATACTCACAAAAATGTGCACCTGTGCACGTGCCACACACACACACACACACACACACACACACACACAGTTTTTATTTTGATTTAGTACAAAGGGATCATGTTATCATATTATGCACCACCCTAAATTTACTTTTGTAACATAGTAATCAATCTGGAACAATGCACATATAATTGTATATCATTCTTTTAATTTTGCATAATATTGCATAGCACGGATGTGCCAAAATGTATTCAACCATTCCTCTACTGATAAATCTTCTCAATTTCCCATTTCTTTTTGTCCACCACAAACAATCCTGCCATAAACATCTCTGTATTTGTGTCAATAAATTAATATAAAAATCTCCATCTCCATCTCTTCCTACATTTACATTTCTTCTCACATAATAGTGCTTTTACTTCTTTAGGAAACATGTTCAATAGTAGAATTGTTAAATTAGGGGGTGTGTATATATTTTAATTTTAATATATTTTGGTAAGAGTTAAGAAATTCAACCAGCGTGGCCTATATTCCCAAACACAGTTTTAGCTCCTTGAAACTTCCTGCTGTAGTCATTGTGGCCTTGGCGCAGAGCACTTCAGTTATCTCCAAGACACAACCACTTAAGCTGTCTCTTCGCTGTCTCTATTTTTTTCTGTTATTTGCCACTCTAGAGACAGTTTAGTAGTCCGAACTACCCAAGAGATTAACGTATCTTCAGGTGAGATGGAACTCTATATTCAAAAAGATACCCTCAGTTTCTGCTCCTTATTTTGTATTTCCAACCACTTGCCCCAACATGGTAACCCACTGTCTGAAAATGCAATTAGCTCTGACACTAGGGCATAGTGCTCAATGCTGGTACATGTTGCAAAAGAAAGCAAAAATGCTGAAGTCACCTAAAATAAAGCTGCTATGAATTGCTATACCAATTTTAAATCATGCTAGTTTTGCTTTTTTAAAAAAAATAAAACCAGTCAAATCCTCACCTGTCAGATTGGTAGGAAGCCCATGGTCCAAGGAGTCTGAAGGGTGGGAAGACTGACCTTCACTCCCCAAGGAGAGAAGCCTGTCACTGCTTTTGGTTCTAAAGGCTTTACAGTCACAGAGGTGATGGGGATGTACCCTGGGTCCAGGTCCCTGCACAGGAATGTGAATTTTCTCCCAAGCCAACCTCAGCCTGGTATTGTTTACAACACCTCAGGCTGGCCAATCCCTTAAAATGCTGCTTAAGAAGTGTCAGAATTGGGACTTCCCTGGTGGCACAGTGGTTAAAAATCCACCTGCCAATGCAGGGGGACACGGTTCAAGCCCTCGTCCTGGAAGATCCCACATGCTGCAGAGCAACTAAGCCTGTGCGCCACAACTACTGAGCCCATGTGCCACAACTACTGAAGCCCAAGTACTCTAGGGCCCATGTGCTGCAGATACTGAGCCCACGTACTGCAACTACTGAAGCCCGCACTCCTAGAGCCCGTGCTCCGCAATGAGAGAAGCCACCGCAGTGAGAAGCCTGCGCACCGCAATAAAGAGTAGCCCCTGCTCGCCGCAACTCGAGAGAAAAGCCCGCGCACAGCAATGAAGACCCAATGCAGCCAAAAAAAAAATTAATTAATTAATTTTAAAAAATTATTTTTTTAAAAAAAGGGTCTCAGTATTAATTCTCATGTCCATCTGCAAACTTAAAACCATCTTGCCCTTACCCTTTCCTTCACTGGGGTATCTCACTCCAAAGTTTCAATTCTTTTTATGCTCCTGAAAGATAAAAGGGGTCATGACACCCTTTTTAAATAAGCACTGCTATGGGGTAACCTGCCTAACTACCTGGGGTGGTAATTCTGATTGCCTCAAAGAACCCTGTAATTTCCTCCTCCCACCTGTGCGTGCATGCACACACACACAGAGTCAGAAATGGGGTGATTTATTTCCTCAGAGGTAGCTTACCAGGCTAAAGACAAGAAGGTGACTTTCTGGTCATGGAAAGAAAAAGGGAAACAAATCTACAAGATAAATCTTCAATAAGATGTTTATTCTGCAATATAACAAGTGGATTAAAATTTTGACAAATAAAAATGAATGTGGGGCTTCCCTGGTTGGGCAGTGGTTGAGAATCTGCCTGCTAATGCAGGGGACATGGGTTCAAGCCCTGGTCTGGGAGGA
>NW_006778228.1:0-442 GCF_000442215.2 Lipotes vexillifer | reverse complement strand
CATTGTAAAGCAATTATACCCCAATAAAGATGTTAAAAAAAATAAAAATAAAAAAAAATAAAAAAAAAAAGAAGTCTTCCTCTCTGGTGTTATCTATCATTTGTCTGACCCACCCCTAAAGAAGTAACTTTCTTTTAAACATCCTGTTTGATGGACTCTACACATTCTAAAATTAGGCTGCATCTTTGGATACAAACCAGTTTCCTGATTCTTTGTGAAGGTACTGACTGTTTCAGTGAATTTTTGGCTAGATGACACCAAAAAACCAAACCAAAACAAAACCAAAAAAACTTTAGCTGCATTTTTTATTTTCAACCCATTATTTTTTTTTAACATCTTTATTGGAGTATAACTGCTTTACAATGGTGTATTAGTTTCCGCTGTATAACAAAGTGAATCAGCTATACATATACATATATCCCCATACCTCCTCCCTCTTGCA
>NW_006778227.1:0-225 GCF_000442215.2 Lipotes vexillifer | reverse complement strand
TTGAGAATCTGCCTGCCAGTGCAGGGGACACGGGTTCGTGCCCTGGTTCGGGAATATCCCACGTGCCGCGGAGCAGCTAGGCCTGTGAGTCACAATTACCGAGCCGGCGAATCTGGAGCCTGTGCTCCGCAACAAGAGAGGCCACGATAGTGAGAGGCCTGCGTACCGCGATGAAGAGTGGACCCCGCTCACCGCAACTAGAGAAAGCCCTTGCACAGAAACGAA
>NW_006778226.1:0-756 GCF_000442215.2 Lipotes vexillifer | reverse complement strand
GTGTACCTGCTATGAACATAAGATCATGGGATGAATATGTGAACAAAAAACAAAGATTTCTGCCTTGTGGTGCTTGTATTTCAAGTAGGAGAAGCAGACAATAAATAATAACTTTAATAAGTAAGTTATGTGGTGTGTGAGAAGGTAATAAATGCTATGGAAAAACACAACAGTAAAGCAGTGTTAGGAGATCGGAAGTGGGGGAGGGGAGGAAAGATGGATTTTTTAAAATAGTGGTGTGGAAAGGCCTCACTGAGAAGAGGACATCTGAGCAAGACATGAGGGGGAGCAGGCCAAAGGATACCTGGAGGAAGAGCATTCCAGGCAACGGGGCAGCTAGAGCAAAGGTTCCAGGACTGGAGCGCGCCCAACTTGTTCAGGAAGCGGCACCACAATCAGTGAGAAGGCAGCACAGAGTGAGGGGTGAGTGGGAGGGGAGAAGGTGAGGCAGGTTTCAGGAACCAGACTACAGGAGAGCTTTGGCTTTTCCTCTGAACAGAATGGGGGCCACTGGAGACTGCACAGAGTACTGTGCCCCAACTTAACGTTTTAAAAGAATCACTCTGGCAGTTGTATTAAAAATACTCTTTACTCAAAAAATGTTTAGTTGTATTAAAAATACTCTCGCCAAAAAATGTTTAGCCTGAACCTAACCATGAGAAAACAATAAGGTAATTCCAGAATATGGGACATTCTACAAAGCAACAGGCCTGAACTCTTTAAAACAGTCAATGTCATGAAAAAAAAAAAAAAAAA
>NW_006778225.1:0-231 GCF_000442215.2 Lipotes vexillifer | reverse complement strand
TCAGGAAACGTGTTTAAAATGCACCTCATTTTTAATCTCCTGGTGCTCGAGTTCGCCATTCCAACCATGTTTCTAAGAATCTCCCCACTTAGAGAATCAGTACATTTACCCTCCTGTTTCGGACAGTTCGCCATTTGTGTGGAGGATGAATGGGAAAAGAGGGGACAATTGAGAGACTAGCTGTAAGGTTTTGGACAGGCACAAGTCACTCTAATTTCACAACATGAGAAA
>NW_006778224.1:0-445 GCF_000442215.2 Lipotes vexillifer | reverse complement strand
TGATCCACCTCCTAGAGTAATGGAAATAAAAACAAAAATAAACAAATGGAACCTAATGAAACTCAAAAGCTTTTGCAAAGCAAACTACAAACAGGACGAAAAGGCAACCTTCAGAATGGGAGAAAATATTTGCAAACAAATCAACGGACAAAGGATTAATCTCCAAAATATATAAACAGCTCATGCAGCTCAATATTAAAAAAAAAAAAATCCAATAAAAAAATGGGCAGAAGACCTAAATAGACATTTCTCCAAAGAAGACATACAGGGCTTCCCTGGTGGCGCAGTGGTTGAGAGTCCACCTGCCCCGAGGCAGGGGACACGCGTTCGTGCGAAGATCCCACATGCCACGGAGCGGCTAGGCCCATGAGCCATGGCCGCTGAGCCTGTGCTCCACAGTGGGAGAGGCCACAACAGTGAGAGGCCCACGTACTGCAAAAAAAAA
>NW_006778223.1:2377-9705 GCF_000442215.2 Lipotes vexillifer | reverse complement strand
CATGATGACAGCACCCATGCTGAGTGTTCCCATGATGGCCGTGACCATTGTTATATTGCTCACAATGATAATCACCGTGTTGACATTGAACATGGTGGCGTGCCCATGGTGACAGTACCCATGGAAATAGTGAATTCAGTCATAGTGCCCATGGTGAGAGTGCCTATGGAGATAGTGCCCGTGGTGACAGTGCTAACGGTGACATTACCCTTGGTGACATTGCTTATGGTGATAATGCCCCTGTTGATAGTTCACAGGGTGACAGTTCTCATGGTGGCAGTGCACAAGGTGACATTGCCCATGGTGAGAGTGCTCATGGTGACAGTGTACATGGTGACAGTTCTCAAGGTGATAGTGCTCAGAGTAAGAGTGACCATGGTGACAGTACCCATGTTGACAGTGGTCATGGTGGCAGTGCCCAGGGTGACATTTCCCATGGTGACTGTGCTCATAGTGATAGTGCTCACGGTGATAGTGCTCACTATGATAGTGCCCATGATGAACAGTGCCCGTGGAGGTAGTTCACATGCTGGCAGTGCAAAATGGTGATAGTACCCATGGTAACAGTGTCCATGGTGATAGTGCCCATGGTTGCAGTGCCCATGGTGACATTTCCAATGGTGCCAGTGCTCATGGTGGCAGTGCACATGGTGACACAACTCACGGTGATACTTCTGATGGTGACAGTGCACATGGTGGCAGTGCCCATGGTGACAGTGCCCTTGGTGACTGTCCTCACCGGGATAGTGCCCATGGTGACATTCCTCATAGCTGTGGTTCACATGGTGGAAGTGCAAAATGGTGATAGTGCCCATGGTGACAGTGTACATGGGTTTAGTGTCCATGGTGACCGTGCTCATTGTTGCAGTGCCCATGGTGACAGTCCTAACTGGTACAATGCTCCTGATGGCAGTGCCCGTGGTGATACTGCCCATGGTGACAGTGCTCATGGTGATCTTGCTCATGGTGACAGTGCCCATGGTTACAAATCCCATAGATGCAGTACCCATGGTGAAAGTGCCCACGGTGACAGGACTCATGGTTATATTTGTCATAATGACAGTGTTCATGGATGCATTGCCCAAGGTGGCATTGCTCGTGGTGACAGTGCACATGGTGACACTGCATATGGTGGCAGATAAATTCTAACAGTGCACGAAGTGGAAAAAGCATGCAGAAAATGCTCAGGGTGACAGCGCCGATGGTGACAGTGCTCATGATGGCAGTGACCATGTTATAACTGCTCATGATGATAATACCCATGGTGACATTGCACATGGTGGGGTGCCCATGGGGACAGTGCCCATGGTGACAGTACCCATGGTAATATTGAATTCAGTCATAGTTCACAGAGTGAGAGTGCCTACGGAGAGACTGCCCATGGTGACAGTGCTCACGGTGACAGTGCCGTGGTGACATTGCCCATGTTGATAATGCCCCTGGTGAAATTGCACACGGTGACAGTGCCAATGGTGATGGTGCCCATGGTCATAATGCTCACAACGATAGTTCTCACTGTGACATTGCCCTTGGTGACAACACCCATGGTGACAATGCCCATGGTGACAGTACTCATTGGGACAGTCCTCAGGTGGCAGTAGCCATGGTGACAGTGCTTATGGTGGCAGTAATCCTGGTGAGAGAGCTCATGTTGACAGTGCCCAAGGTGGCATTGCCCATGGTGACATTTCCCATGATGACAGTGCACATGGTGAAAATACTCACGGTGATACTTCTGATGGTGACAGTGCACATGGTGGCAGTGCCCATGGTAGCAGTCCTCAATGGGATAGTGTACATGGTGACATTCACCATAGCGGTGGTTCACATGGTGGCAGTGCAAATTGGTGATAGTGCCCATGGTGACAGTGTACATGGTTATAGAGTCCATGGTGACAGTGTTTTGGGTGAGGGTGCTCATGGTGAGGGTGTGTACGTTGGCAGTTCCCATGGTGACATTACTCATGGTGAGAGAGCCAATGGATGCAATACCCATGGTGATTGTGCCCATGGTGACAGTGCTCATGGTGACATTGCCCAGGGTGACAGTTTCCACGGTGGCAGTGCTCATGGTGATAGTGCCCATAGTGACAGTGCCGATGGTGATGTTACTCATGGTGAGAGTGCGAACGCTGGCAGTGCCCATGGTGACAGTGCCCATGGAGACATTACTCCTGGTAACAGTGCCAATGGTTGCAATACACACGGCCATACAGTCCATGGTGACTGTGACCATGGTGACAATGACCCTTGTGAAAATAACCATGGTGACAGTGCCCAGGATGACAGATCGCATGGTGAGAGCTCTCATGCTGACAGTGCCCGTGGTGACATTACTCAAGGTGGCAATGCTCATGGGGACAGTTCGCATGGTTGCTGTGCCAATGGTGACAGTGCCTATGATAACATTTCCCATAGTGACAGTTCCCATGTTGACGTGCCCATGGTGATAGTGCGCATATTGACATTGCATATGTTGACAGTCCCCATGGTGACAGTTCCCATGATGACCGTGCTCACAGTGATAGTGCTCACGGTGATAGTGCTTATGGTGATAGTGCCCGTGGTGACAGTGTCCTTGGTGACAGTGCTCATGGTGACAGTGCTCAGGTCGACAGTGCCCATTGTGACAGTGACCATGGTGACAAAGCTCATGGTGAAAATGTCTATGGTTACAATGATAGTGGTGAAAGTCTCTATTGTGCCAGTGCCATTGTGCCAGTGCTCATTGTGATAGTACTCATGGTAACAGTGCCGATGGTGAAAAAACCCATGGTGAAGGTACTCATTGTGAAAGTGTCCAAGGTGACAAGCTTCATGGTTACATTTGTCAGAGTGACAGTATTCATGGTGGCATTGCCCAAGGTGGCATTGCTCGTGGTGAGAGTGCACATGGTGACACTGCATATGGTGGCAGTTACCATTCTGACAGTGCACCTTGTGGCAAAAACTATGTTGACATTGCTCATGATGACAGCACCCATGCTGAGTGTGCCCATGATGGCCGTGACCATTTTTAGAGTGCTCATGATGATAATCACCGTGTTGACATTGCACATGGTGGCGTGCCCATGGTGACAGTACCCATGGAAATAGTGAATTCAGTCCTAGTGCCCATGGTGAGAGTGCCTATGGAGATAGTGCTCACGGTGACATTACCCTTGGTGACATTGCCTATGGTGATAATGCCCCTGTTGATAGTTCACAGGGTGACATTTCTCATGGTGGCAGTGCACACGATGACATTGCCCATGGTGAGAGTGCTCATGGTGACAATGTACATGGTGACAGTTCTCAAGGTGATAGTGCTCAGTGTAAGAGTGACCATGGTGACAGTACCCATGGTGACAGTGCTCATGGTGGCAGTGCCCAGGGTGACATTTCCCATGGTGATGGTGCTCCTAATGATAGTGCTCACGGTGATAGTGCTCACTATGATAGTGCCCATGATGAACAGTGCCCATGGAGGTAGTTCACATGCTGGCAGTGCAAAATGGAGATAGTATCCATGGTAACATTGTCCATCGTGATAGTGCACATGATGGCAGTGCCCATGGTGACATTTCCCATGGTGCCAGTGCTCATGGTGGCAGTGCACATGGTGACAGAACTCACGGTGATACTTCTGATGGTGACAGTGCACATGGTGGCAGTGCCCATGGTGACAGTGCCCTTGGTGACTGTCCTCACCGGGATAGTGCCCATGGTGACATTCCTCATAGCGGTGGTTCACATGGTGGAAGTGCAAAATGGTGATAGTGCCCATGGTGACAGTGTACATGGTTATAGTGTCCATGGTGACCATGCTCATTGTTGCAGTGCCCATGGTGACAGTCCTAACTGGTACAATGCTCCTGATGGCAGTGCCCATGGTGATACTGCCCATGGTGACAGTGCTCATGGTGATCTTGCTCATGGTGATAGTGCCCATAGTGACAGTGCTCAGGGTGATAGTGCCCACGGTGACAGTACCCATGGTAATATTGAAATCTGTCATAGTTCACAGAGTGAGAGTCCCTACGGAGAGACTGCCCATGGTGACAGTGCTCACGGTGACAGTGCCGTGGTGACATTGCCCATGGTGATAATGTCCCTGGTGATAGTGCACACGGTGACAGTGCCCATGGTGATGGTGCCCATGGTCATAATGCTCACAACGATTGTTCTCACTGTGACATTGCCCTTGGTGACAACACCCATGGTGACAATGCCCATGGTGACAGTACTCATTGGGACAGTGCTCAGGTGGCAGTAGCCATGGTGACAGTGCTTATGGTGGCAGTCCTCCTGGTGAGAATGCTCATGGTGACAGTCCCAAGGTGGCAGTGCCCATGGTGACATTTCCCATGATGACAGTGCACATGGTGACAATACTCACGGTGATGCTTCTGATGGTGTCAGTGCACATGGTGGCAGTGCCCATGGTAGAAGTCCTCAATGGGATAGTGCCCATTGTGACATTCACCATAGCGGTGGTTCTCATGGTGGCAGTGCAAATTGGTGATAGTGCCCATGGTGACAGTGTACATGGTTATAGAGTCCATGGTGACAGTGTTTTTGGTGAGGGTGCTCATGGTGAGGGTGTGAACGTTGGCAGTTCCAATGGTGACATTACTCACAGTGAGATAGCCAATGGATGCAATACCCATGGTGATTGTGCCCATGGTGACAGTTCTCATGCTGACAGTGCCCAGGGTGACAGTTTCCACGGTAGCAGTGCTCATGGTGATAGTGCCCATGGTGACATTACTCATGGTGACAGTGCCAATGGTTGCAATACAGACGGCCATAGAGTCCATGGTGACTGTGACCATGGTGACAATGACCCTTGTGAAAATAACCATGGTGACAGTGCCCAGGATGACAGATCCCATGGTGAGAGCCCTCATGCTGACAGTGCCCGTGGTGACATTACTCAAGGTGGCAATGCTCATGGGGACAGTTCGCATGGTTGCTGTGCCAATGGTGACAGTGCCTATGATAACATTTCCCATAGTGACAGTTCCCATGTTGACGTGCCCATGGTGATAGTGCGCATATTGACATTGCATATGGTGACAGTCCCCAGGGTGACAGTTCCCATGGTGACAGTGCTCACAGTGATAGTGCTCACGGTGATAGTGCTTATGGTGATAGTGCCCGTGGTGTCAGTGCCCTTGGTGACAGTGCTCATGGTGACAGTGCTCAGGTCGACAGTGCCCATGGTGACAGTGACCATGGTGACAAAGCTCATGGTGAAAATGTCTATGGTTACAATGATAGTGGTGAAAGTCTCTATTGTGCCAGTGCCATTGTGCCAGTGCTCATTGTGATAGTACTCATGGTAACAGTGCCCATGGTGAAAAAACCCATGGTGAAGGTACTCATGGTGAAAGTGTCCAAGGTGACAAGCTTCATGGTTACATTTGTCAGAGTGACAGTGTTCATGGTGGCATTGCCCAAGGTGGCATTGCTCGTGCTGAGAGTGCACATGGTGACACTGCATATGGTGGCAGATAACATTCTGACAGTGCACTTTCTGGCAAAAACTATGTTGACAGTGCTCATGATGACAGCACCCATGCTGAGTGTGCCCATGATGGCCGTGACCATTTTTAGAGTGCTCACGATGATATTCACCGTGTTGATATTGCACATGGTGGCATGCCCATGGTGACAGTACCCATGGAAATAGTGAATTCAGTCACAGTGCCCATGGTGAGAGTGCCTATGGAGATAGTGCCCGTGGTGACATTGCTCACGGTGACATTACCCTTGGTGACATTGCCTATGGTGATAATGCCCCTATTGACAGTTCACAGGGTGACAGTTCTCATCGTGGCAGTGCACACGGTGACATTGCCCATGGTGAGAGTGCTCATGGTGACAGTGTACATGGTGACAGTTCTCAAGGTGATTGTGCTCAGAGTAAGAGTGACCATGGTTACAGTACCCATGGTGACAGTGCTCATGGTGGCAGTGCCCAGGTTGACATTTCTCATGGTGACGGTGCTCATAGTGATAGTGCTCGCCGTGATAATGCTCACTATGTTAGTGCCCATGATGAACAGTGCCCATGGAGGTAGTTCACATGCTGGCAGTGCAAAATGGTGATAGTACCCATGGTAACAGTGTCCATGGTGATAGTGCCGATGGTGGCAGTGCCCATAGTGACATTTCCCATGGTGCCAGTGCTCATGGTGGCATTGCACATGGTGACAGAACTCACGGTGATACTTCTGATGGTGACAGTGCACATGGTGGCAGTGCCCATGATCACAGTGCCCTTGGTGACTCTGTTCACTGGGATAGTGCCCATGGTGACATTCCTCATAGCGGTGGTTCACATGGTGGAAGTGCAAAATGGTGATAGTGCCCATGGTGATAGTGAACATGGTTAAAGTGTCCATGGTGACCGTGCTCATTGTTGCAGTGCCCATGGTGACAGTCCTAACTGGTACAATGCTCCTGATGGCAGTGCACATGGTGATACTGCCCATGGTGACAGTGCTCATGGTGAACTTGCTCATAGTGATAGTGCCCATAGTGACAGTGCTTAGGGTTATAGTGCTCATGGTGACAGTGCCCATGGTTACAAATCCCATAGATGCAGTACCCATGGTGAAAGTGCCCACGGTGACAGGACTCATGGTGACATTTGTCATACTGACAGTGTTCATGGTGGCATTGCCCAAGGTGGCATTGCTCGTGGTGACAGTGCACATGGTGACACGGCATATGGTGGCAGTTACCATTCTAACAGTGCACAATGTGGAAAAAGCATGCTGAAAATGCTCAGGGCGACAGCGCCGATGGTGACAGTGCTCATGATGGCAGTGACCATGTTATCACTGCTCACGATGATAATCCCCATGGTGACATTGTACATGATGGGGTGCCCATGGGGACAGTGCCCATGGTGACAGTACCCCTGGTAATATTAAATTCAGTCATAGTTCACAGGGTGAGATTGCCTACGGAGAGACTGCCCATGTTGACAGTGCTCACGGTGACAGTGCCGTGGTGACATTGCCCATGGTGATAATGCCCCTGGTGATAGTGCACACGGTGACAGTGCCCATGGTGATGGTGCCCATGGTCATAATGCTCACAACGATAGTTCTCACTGTGACATTGCCCTTGGTGACCACACCCATGGTGACAATGCCCATGGTGACAGTACTCATTGGGACAGTGCTCAGGTGGCAGTAGCCATGGTGACAGTGCTTATGGTGGCAGTCCTCCTGGTGAGAGTGCTCATGGTGACAGTGCCCAAGGTGGCAGTGCCCATGGTGACATTTCCCATGATGACAGTGCACATGGTGACAATACTCACGGTGATACTTCTG
>NW_006778223.1:0-1655 GCF_000442215.2 Lipotes vexillifer | reverse complement strand
TGGTGATAGTGCCCATGGTGACAGTGTACATGGTTATAGATTCCATGGTGACAGTGTTTTTGGTGACGGTGCTCATGGTGAGGGTGTGCACGTTGGCAGTTCCCATGGTGACATTTCTCAGTGTGAGAGAGCCAATGGATGCAATACCCATGGTGATTGTGCCCATGGCGACAGTGCCCAGGGTGACAGTTTCCATGGTGGCAGTGCTCATGGTGACAGTGCCCATAGTGACAGTGCCGATGGTGATGTTACTCATGGTGAGAGTGCGAACGCTGGCAGTGCTCATGGTAACAGTGTCCATGGTGAAAAAACCCATGGTGAAGGTACTCATGGTGAAAGTGTCCAAGGTGACAAGCTTCATGGTTACATTTGTCAGAGTGACAGTGTTCATGGTGGCATTGCCCAAGGTGGCATTGCTCGTGGTGAGAGTGCACATGGTGACACTGCATATGGTGGCAGTTACCATTCTGACAGTGCACCTTGTGGCAAAAACTATGTTGACAGTGCTCATGATGACAGCACCCATGCTGAGTGTTCCCATGATGGCCGTGACCATTTTGAGAGTGCTCACGATGATAATCACCGTGTTGACATTGCACATGGTGGCGTGCCCATGGTGACAGTACCCATTAGTGAAGTGAATTCAGTCATAGTGCCCATGGTGAGAGTGCCTATGGAGATAGTGCCCGTGGTGACAGTGCTCACGGTGACATTACGTGATATTGCGGTGAGAGTGCCTATGGAGATAGTGCCCGTGGTGACAGTGCTCACGGTGACATTACCCTTGGTGATATTGCCTATGTTGATAATGCCCCTGTTGATACTTCACAGGGTGACAGTTCTCATTGTGGCAGTGCACACGGTGACATTGCCCATGGTGAGCGTCCTCATGGTGACAGTGTACATGGTGCCAGTTCTCAAGGTGATAGTGCCCAGAGTAAGGGTGACCATGGTGACAGTACCCATGGTGACAGTGCTCATCGTGGCAGTGCCCAGGGTGACATTTCCCATGGTAACAGAACTCACGGTGATACTTCTGATGGTGACAGTGCACATGATGGCAGTCCCCATGGTGAACGTGCCCTTGGTGACTGTCCTCACCAGGATAGTGCCCATGGTGACATTCCTCATAGCGATGGTTCACATGGTGGCAGTGCAAATTGGTGATAGTGCCCATGGTGACAGTGTACATGGTTATAGATTCCATGGTGACAGTGTTTTTGGTGACGGTGCTCATGGTGAGGGTGTGCACGTTGGCAGTTCCCATGGTGACATTTCTCAGTGTGAGAGAGCCAATGGATGCAATACCCATGGTGATTGTGCCCATGGCGACAGTGCCCAGGGTGACAGTTTCCATGGTGGCAGTGCTCATGGTGACAGTGCCCATAGTGACAGTGCCGATGGTGATGTTACTCATGGTGAGAGTGCGAACGCTGGCAGTGCTCATGGTAACAGTGTCCATGGTGAAAAAACCCATGGTGAAGGTACTCATGGTGAAAGTGTCCAAGGTGACAAGCTTCATGCTTACATTTGTCAGAGTGACAGTGCTCATGGTGGCATTGCCCAAGGTGGCATTGCTCGTATTGAGAGTACACATGGTGACACTGCATATGGTGGCAGTTACCATTCTGACAGTGCACCTTGTGGCAAAAACT
>NW_006778221.1:0-2435 GCF_000442215.2 Lipotes vexillifer | reverse complement strand
CAGAGAGGAGCGCTCTCCTTCGTCCTGGCCACCTGGGCAGTTTCAAGGTCATGGCCAGAAGGAGTTGGTTCCCTGGGTCGCCCACTCAGAATTCTCCCTCTCTGTCTGAAGAGGCGAACTTGGTGGGGGGGTGGTCCCCCCATGGGCCCACCCGTCCCCATGTGTGGGTATGGGTAAATACACTGTGTACATCCAGTCAATGGAATATTATTCAGCAATAAAAATAAATGAGCTTTCAATATTAAGTCATAAAAATATATAGAGGAACATTTAATGTGTATTAATAAATGAAGGAAGCCAATCTGAAAATGCTACCAACTGTCTGATTCCAACTATATGACATTCTGAAAAAGGCAAAATTATGGAGACAATAAAAAGGTCATTGGTTGCTGGGGGTTGGGGGTAAGGAGGGAAATACTCTGTGTGATACCCAAGGATAAATACATGTCATTATACATTTGTCCAAACCCATAGAATGTAAACTATGAATTCTGGATGATTATGATGTGTCAGTGTAGGTCCATCAGTTGTAATAAATGCAGGAGAGATTGATAATAAAGGAGGTTATGCACCTGTGGGGGCAGGGCACGTGTGGGGGCAGTATGTGGGAAATCTCCATGTCTTCTGCTCAATTTTGCTGTGAACCTAAAACTGCTCTAAAAAATAGTGTTTTTTAAAAAATCAATTGACCATGGATGTATGTTTTTATTTCTCACTCTCAGTGCTGTTGCATTGATCCATATGTTTATCCTTATTCCAATACCACACTGTTTTGATTACTGTTGCTCTTGGTAAATTGGGAACTGTGCTTCTTATAATTAGGATCTACCCACCCACCCAACTATACCACCATCCATTCACCCATCCAACTACTAACCTACCCTCAAACACACCAATCCACCTACTCAAATACCCATCCATCAATCAACCATCCATCTCTCCATCCATTTACCCACCCACCCAACTATCCATCCATCCATCCATCCATCTCTTCCTTCCTTCATTCAAACTGTTTATTGAGAACCTTGAAGTTACCATGCACTACACTGGGGATGAGATTCAGAGCCTGCAGACCCAGGAAGAGGCCACATCCCTTGGGAGCAGCAGCTTTTCCTTTGTCAGTGAGGGTCCTGGAAGGGGGAGGTGAGATCCCATGGGGTCGGGCCCTCCAGGATTCCAGGACCCCGGATGGAGCTCGGGGAGGATGTGAGGAGGCAGCCATGGGGCAGCATCAAGCCCAGGTGGGGCTGGGAAGGGAAGAGGGCTGGGAGGAGGAGGGGGCTAGGGGTGGGGGCCTCTGTTACCCACTCCTGCGAGCTGCACAAACATCCAACTACAGCCCTGAAACTGCCCTGTCCCATCGTCCTGGGCCACACCTGGCCCTGTTTGTCACCGGTCCCACGTCCCATTGACCACGGGCTAAGCTTCTCTTCCCCTTACTTCTCCCCTTTTGTCACCCTGAGTTCTGTTTAGGTCAAAGTTAGGGTTAGCTTTGCCTGGGGATTTCCAGGGGTGACCAGCAGGGCCACCAGAGCTGGGGAGGTGACCCACTCCATCCCCTTTCCACCTCGGGCCTCACTGCCCGCAGGCCTGGGGCCTCCCTGCTCAGCCCCTTCATCAAGGAATCCGACAGTTTTCCTATAGTTTCTGGCCTACAGGGCCCCTCACCCAGCACTCCCTGAGCAGAGGGCTAGGGCCCAGAGAGGGGAATCATCTTGCCCAAGGTCACACAGCATGTCAGAGGCAGGCCCCAGGCAAGATCCCAGGAGGTGACAGCAGTGGCTGGGGTGGGTGAGGGTCACCATGGTTCAGGCACCTCACAGGCATCGTCTCCTTTAATCCCCAAGCCCACCCCTTGGGGGAAAGACTTGTTATCACTTCCTGTACAGATGGGATGAGGAAACAGCCCACAGAAGGAAGCAAATGGCCCAAGGTCAAGGGCTGAGAAGGGCTGCAGGTGAGGGGGATCCTCCTTGTCCACCCTGGGGTCTGGGATCCCCCAGGCCCTTTGCCACCAGCCCTCCCTCCTTCCAGCCATGGGGTGGGGGTGGCCACTGGGTCCACTCTCGGGCCTCCTTTCTGTTCCCCTGACTCGGGTCGGGGCTGGGGGGTGATGGGGGGAAGTTGCCCACAGGCGGGGTCTGGGGCCCGGCAGAGGGCAGCTCTCCATCCGGGTGCCCCTGTGTGGCCTGTTTCCTGTCCCTCAGAGGGGAGGCCCCAGGTTGGGAGGGGGAACACGGGGGGCTGGCTCTGTCTCGCTCTCTGGGCTGTTAATCACTTTGGGCCTCGGTTTTCCTACCTGTGAGATGGGACGGTGATGCTGGCTGTGAGCCCCACGGAATCCGGAAGTGGCTCAACTGGGTAACTCGTGTTGCGTGTTTCGTAAATGGTTCGGGACAGTAGGCCACTCAGTAGCCTCAGGGCGCAGCTGCCTT
>NW_006778220.1:0-763 GCF_000442215.2 Lipotes vexillifer | reverse complement strand
ACGAACCCCTGTCCCCTGCATCGGCAGGCGGACTCTCAACTACTGCGCCACCAGGGAAGCCCTTTACCTCTTCTTTTCCATTCTAAAAGTCTCCACCCTCTCTAAATCCTCATCTCTCTAGTCCTCTGGGTCCCAAGGGTCTACCACCCTGAGTCACAGAAGTGTTGGCAGTTATTACACTTCAGACTGTAAAAGGTAGGAACTATGTCCCACCCTTCTCTGAATCCCACAGTAACCAATATATGCCTTGCACCTAGAAGGTACTTTCTTAAATTCTTGACTTAATTGAAAAGTCAAAATGAGTGCTTCAGAAATGCCTGTCTCTGGACTTCCTTGGTGGCGCAGTGGTTAAAAATCCACCTGTCAATGCAGGGGACACGGATTCAATCCTTGGTCTGGGCAGATCCCACATGCCGTGGAGCAACTAAGCCTATGCCACAACTACTGAGCCTGCGCTCTAGATCTGGCAAGCCACAACTACTGAGCCCAAGTGCCACAACTACTGAAGCCCGCATGTCAAGAGCCCATGCTCTGCAACAAGAAAAGCCACCGCAATGAGAGCCTGTGCACTGCAACAAAGAGTAGCCCCCGCTTGCCGTAACTAGAGAAAGCTCGCACGCAGCACAAAGACCCAATGGAGCCAAAAATAATTTTTTTGTGTGTGTGTGATATGCGGGCCTCTCACTGCTGTGGCCTCTCTCGTTGCGGAGCACAGGCTCCGGACGCACGGGCTCAGCGGCCATGGCTCACGGGCCCCGCCGCT
>NW_006778219.1:0-1261 GCF_000442215.2 Lipotes vexillifer | reverse complement strand
GAGATGCATTTTAGGAACTTTGCCCGATCACATGGTGGACCATACTCTGGGTTTCCCATGAATTTTGTAGCGGAAGGAAGAATCCATTAAACCTGGGCAGTTGGGCCCCATGGACTGGATACCATGCACCATGACTTCAAAGGGTTTGCCTTTGCTTACCAAACCTCACCAAACCTTTCAGCCCCTAGTGTTCAGCCTTATGTCTCACACAGCTGTGGGTGTAGATGTGGTAAATCCAGGTTTCATCCCGAGCCCTGAATGAATTAAGTAAGAATGTCTCTCTATTTCACTGTCATTCTGTTTTGGTTTTGAAATTTATTTTTATAATGGGATTTGGCTGATTTTCATTGCTGCGCTTATGTCGCTCTACACACGCTTGATTCTCTTACGGACACATATAAATATATAGGTTTTAAGATTCCTACCAGTCAGATCTATTCCTATGGGTTGAATATGGGGTGTTGAGTCAATTTCGTGGAGCAAGGAGTAGATCTTGTCTATTATGTATTTGGCTACTGGAACGGTATCTGTGCTGATTTAAATCACTGGTTTTATGCAGCACCCCCATTCAGATTTCCCCTTACGCAAGCATAAGTTTGTTTTCTAAATGAGAGACTCTCTTCTGTTTTGTAATTCCTTCCATGTGTAGAAAAGTTTACAATCCATGTATTAGTGATACCGTATGATGTTTCTTTTTCCGTGTGACTTATTTCACTTGGAATCATCGTACCTAAATCCACTCACTAAGATGCTACGTGCCTGATGACATTGATTTCATTGCTGACTGATATTCCTTGGAATATAAGTGCCCCAACTTGGCAACCCAGTTTTTCCTTTCGTGAGTATTTAATTTGTACTGTGGACAAGGTTCCTGTAAAGAGGGCAGCCCCAAATTTTGGGGTGGCTTTGTCTTTTTGATTTCTGTTTCCCTAAGCCTAGCGCCCGAGGCTATGTACCTTGTTTTTTCGATGTTTCTGGAAATACCATACGTTTCTCCAGGGTGTCTGTTGGCAATTAACATCCCGCCCATCACCATAAGAACGCTCCCTGTTCTCCCTGGCCTGTCCTGCCTTTCTGGATTTTACACTTTTTTCAGATGTCCTTTTTCACCGGGGGGAAGTGAGAGTTCGTTGTAGCGCAGATTTCCAGTGCAAGCTTGCTTGTTTGGCCAAAAAGGGCGTATGCATTTTATACTGAATGTATTCAGGAAAAAACGCATACGCCCTTTTTGGCCAAGGGCATTCTGCTCGGCTTTTTGCCT
>NW_006778217.1:0-863 GCF_000442215.2 Lipotes vexillifer | reverse complement strand
ACGAACCCGTGTCCCCTGAATCGGCAGGCGGACTCTCAACCACTGCACCACCAGGGAAGCCCCTGGAATTGTATTCTTAATTTCAATGTTGTATTGGTTACTGGTAGTGTGTAAAAATACCACTGATTGTTGTGTTTTGATTTTGTACCTTGTGACTTTATTGAATTTGTTTACTAGCTCTAATAGCTTTTTTATGAATTGTTTAAAATCATACATGATCATGTCATTGGTTAACAGTGATAACGATAGTTTTAATTTTTCTTTACTATTTGGATGCTTTTAATTTCTTGTTCTCATCTGAATGCTTTGGCTATATCTTGTTGAATAGAAGTGATAACATTTGGCAGCCTTGTCTTGTTCAAGATCTAAGGGGAAAAGCTTCTGTCACCATTGATTATTATGTTAGCTGTGGGTTTATCATACATGCATTTTATCATGTTGAGGGAGTTTTCTTCTATTCCTAGTTTGGTGAATTTTTCTGTCATGAAATAATTTTGAATGTTGCCAAATAGCGGAGTTTTTCTTTTTGTCATCAATTGAGATGATCATGTGGTTGCTTTCCTTCATTCTATTAATACGTAGATTACACTGATTGATTTTCTTATGTTGACACATACTTGCATTCCTGAGATAAATCTCACTTGGTCATTGTGTAGAGTCTTAATTTTTAGAATTTTAATATGTTACTCTATTTGGTTATGAAAATATGCTAGTATTTGTTAAGAATTCTTATATCAGTATTCAAAAAGAATACTGATCTTTAGATTTCTTTTTTTTAACATTTTTATTGGAGTATAATCGCTTTACAATGGTGTGTTAGTCTCTGCTTTATAACAAAGTGAATCAGTTATACATATACATAT
>NW_006778216.1:567216-571632 GCF_000442215.2 Lipotes vexillifer | reverse complement strand
AATAAGAGTGGTGAGAGTGGGCAACCTTGTCTTGTACCTGATCTTAGTGGAAATGCTTTCAGTGTTTCACCACTGAGGACGATGTTGGCTGTGGGTTTGTCATATATGGCCTATATCATGTTGAGGAAAGTTCCCTCTATGCCTACTTTCTGCAGGGTTTTTAAATGGGTGTTGAATTTTGTCAAAAGCTTTCTCTGCATCTGTTGAGATGATCATGGTTTTTCTCCTTCAATTTGTTAATATGGTGTATCACATTGGTTGATTTGCATATATTGAAGAATCCTTGCATTCCTGGAATAAACCCCACTTGATCATGGTGTATGATCCTTTTAATGTGCTGTTGGATTCTGTTTGCTAGTATTTTGTTGAGGATTTTTGCATCTATGTTCATCAGTGATATTGGCCTGTAGTTTTCTTTCTTTGTGACATCCTTGTCTGGTTTTGGTATCAAGGTGATGGTGGCCTCGTAGAATGAGTTTGGGAGTGTTCCTCCCTCTGCTATATTTTGGAAGAGTTTGAGAAGGATAGGTGTTAGCTCTTCTCTAAATGTTTGATAGAATTCGCCTGTGAAGCCATCTGGTCCTGGGCTTTTGTTTGCTGGAAGATTTTTAATCACAGTTTCAATTTCCTTACTTGTGATTGGTCTGTTCATATTTTCTATTTCTTCCTGATTCAGTCTTGGCAGGTTGTACATTTCTAAGAATTTGTCCATTTCCTCCAGGTTGTCCATTTTATTGGCATAGAGCTGTAGTAATCTCTCGTGATCTTTTGTATTTCTGCAGTGTCAGCTGTTACTTCTCCTTTTTCATTTCTAATTCTGTTGATTTGGGTCTTCTCCCTTTTTTTCTTGATGAGTCTGGCTAATGGTTTATCAATTTTGTTTATCTTCTCAAAGAACCAGCTTTTAGTTGTATTGATCTTTGCTATCATTTCCTACATTTCTTTTTCATCTATTTCTGATCTGATTTTTATGATTTCTTTCCTTCTGCTAACTCTGGGGGTTTTTTGTTCTTCTTTCTCTAATTGCTTGAGGTGCAAGGTTAGGTTGTTTATTCGAGATGTTTCCTGTTTCTTAAGGTAGGATTGTATTGCTGTAAACTTCCCTCTTAGAACTGCTTTTGCTGCATCCCATAGATTTTGGGTCATCGTGTCTCCATTGGCATTTGTTTCTAGGTATTTTTTAATTTCCTCTCTGATTTCTTCAGTGATCACCTCGTTATTAAGTAGTGTATTGTTTAGCCTCCATGGGTTTGTATTTTTTACAGATCTCTTCCTGTAATTGATATCTAGTCTCAGAGTGTTGTGGTTGGAAAAGATACTTGATACAATTTCGATTTTCTTAAATTTACCAAGGCTTGATTTGTGACCCAAGATATGATCTATCCTGGAGAATGTTCCATGAGCACTAGAGAAAAATGTGTATTTTGTTGTTTTGGGGTGGAATGTCCTATAAATACCAATTAAGTCCATCTTGTTTAATGTATCATTTAAAGCTTGTGTTTCCTTATTTATTTTCATTTTGGATGATCTGTGCATTGGTGAAAGTGGGGTGTTATAAAGTCCCCTACTATGAATGTGTTACTGTCAATTTCCCCTTTTATGTCTGTTAGTATTTGCCTTATGTATTGAGGTGCTCCTATGTTGGCTGCATAAATATTTACAATTGTTATATCTTCTTCTTGGATTGATCCCTTGATCATTATGTAGTGTCCTTCTTTGTCTCTTCTAATAGTCTTTATTTTAAAGTCTGTTTTGTCTGATATGAGAATTGCTACTCCAGCTTTCTTTTGGTTTCCACTTGCATGAAATATCTTTTTCCATCCCCTTACTTTCAGTCTGTATGTGTCTCTAGGTCTGAAGTGGGTCTCTTGTAGACAGCAAATATATGGGTCTTGTTTTTGTATCCATTCAGCCAATCTGTGTCTTTTGGTGGGAGCATTTAGTCCGTTTACATTTAAGGTAATTATCGATATGTATGTTCCTATTCCCATTTTCTTAACTGTTTTGGGTTTGTTATTGTAGGTCTTTTCCTTGTGTTTCTTGCCTAGAGAAGTTCCTTTAGCAGTTGTTGTAGACCTGGTTTGGTAGTGCTGAACTCTCTCAGCTTTTGCTTGTCTGTAAAGGTTTTAATTTCTCCATCAAATCTGAATGAGATCCTTGCTGGGTAGAGTAATCTTGGTTGCAGGTTTCTCTCCTTCATCACTTTAAATATGTCCTGCCAGTCCCTTCTGGCTTGCAGAGTTTCTGCTGAAAGATCAGCTGTTAACCTTATGGAGATTCCCTTGTGTGTTATTTGTTGTTTTTCCCTTGCTGCTTTTAATATGTTTTCTTTGTATTTAATTTTTGACAGTTTGATTAATATGTGTCTTGGCGTGTTTCTCCTTGGATTTATCCTGTATGGGACTCTCTGTGCTTCCTGGACTTGATTAACTATTTCCTTTCCCATATTAGGGAAGTTTTCCAGTATAATCTCTTCAAATATTTTCTCAGTCCCTTTCTTTTTCTCTTCTTCTTCTGGAACCCCTATAATTCGAATGTTGGTGCGTTTAATGTTGTCCCAGAGGTCTCTGAGACTGTCCTCAGTTCTTTTCATTCTTTTTTCTTTATTCTGCTCTGCAGTAGTTATTTCCACTATTTTATCTTCCAGGTCACTTATCCGTTCTTCTGCCTCATTTATTCTGCTATTGATCCCATCTAGAGTATTTTTCATTTCATTTATTGTGTTGTTCATCATTGTCTGTTTCATCTTTATTTCTTCTAGGTCCTTGTTAACTGCTTCTTGCATTTTGTCCATTCTATTTCCAAGATTTTGGATCATCTTTACTATCATTATTCTGAACTCTTTTTCAGGTAGACTGCCTATTTCCTCTTCATTTGTTAGGTCTGGTGGGTTTTTATCTTGCTCCTTCATCTGCTGTGTGTTTTTCTGTCTTCTCATTTTGCTTATCTTACTGTGATTGGGTTCACCTTTTTGCAGGCTGCAAGTTCGTAGCTCCCGTTGTTTTTGATGTCTGTCTCCAGTGGCTAAGGTTGGTTCAGTGGGTTGTGTAGGCTTCCTGGTGGAGGGGACTAGTGGCTGTGTTGTGGTGTATGAGGCTAGATCTTGTCTCTCTAGTGGGCAGGTCCACGTCTGGTGGTGTGTTTTGGGGTGTCTGTGGACTTATTATGATTTTAGGCAGCCTCTCTGCTAGTGGGTGGGGTTGTGTTCCTGTGTTGTGTTCCTGTCTTGCTAGTTGTTTGGCATAGGATGTCCAGCACTGTAGCTTGCTGGTCGTTGAGTGAAGCTGGGTGCTGGTGTTGAGATGGAGATCTCTGGGAGATTTTCGCTGTTTGATATTACATGGAGCTGCGAGGTCTCTTATGGACCAGTGTCCTGAAGTTGGCTCTCCCACCTCAGAGGCACCGCACTGACTCCTGGCTGCAGCACCAAGAGCCTTTCATCCACACGGCTCAGAATAAAAGGGAGAAAAAGTAGAAAGAAAGAATTAGAAGAAAAAAGAAAGAAAGGAAGAAGGGAGGGAGGGAGGCAGGGAGGGAGGAAGGAAGGAAGGAGGGAAGGAAGGAAAGAAAGAAGATAAAGTAAAATAAAATAAAGTAAGATAAAATATAATAAAGTTATTAAAATAAAAAGTAATCATTAAGAGGGAAAAAAACGGACGGATAGAACCCTAGGACAGATGGTGGAAGCAAAGCTATACAGACAAAATCTCACATAGAAGCATACACATACACACTCACAAAAAGAGGAAAAGAGGAAAAAATCATAAATCTTGCTCTCAAAGTCCACCTCCTCAATTTGTGATGATTCGTTTTCTAAAGGAGGGAAGGAAGGAAGGAAAGAACGAAGATAAAGTAAAATAAAATAAAGTTATTAAAATAAAAAGTAATTATTGAGAAAAAAATTAAAAAAAAATACGGATGGATAGAACCCTCAGACAATGGTGGAAGCAAAGCTATACAGACAAAATCTCACACAGAAGCATACACATACACACTCACAAAAAGAGGAAAAGGGGAAAAAATCATAAATCTTGCTCTCAAAGTCCACCTCCTCAATTTGGCATGATTAAAAAAAAAAAAAAAAAAAAAAAAAAAAAAAAAAGTAATTATTAAGGAAAAACAGACAGAACCCTCGGACAAACGGTGGAAGCAAAGCCATACAGACAGAATCTCACACAGAAGCATACACATACACACGCAAAAAAAGGAAAAGGGGAAAAAAATCATAAATCTTGCTTTCAAAGTCCACCTCCTGAATATGGGATGATTCGTTGTCTATTCATGTGTTCCACAGATGCAGGGTACATCAAGTTGATTGTGGAGCTTTAATCCGCTGCTTCTGAGGCTGCTGGGAGAGATTTCCCTTTCTCTCCTTTGTTCTCACAGCTCCCAGGGGCTCAGCTTTGGATTTGGCCC
>NW_006778216.1:566781-567120 GCF_000442215.2 Lipotes vexillifer | reverse complement strand
GAGGGGCACGGAGTGCGGGGCGAGCCTGCGGCGGCAGAGGCCGGCGTGGCGTTGCACCAGCCTCAGGCGCCCGTGTGTTCTCCGGGAGGAGTTGTCCCTGCATCCTGGGACCCTGGCTTGACGGGCTGCACAGGCTCCCCGGAAGCGGGGTGTGGATAGTGACCTGTGCTCGCACACAGACTTCTTGGTGGCGGCAGCAGCAGCCTTAGCGTCTCATGCCTGTCTCTGGGGTCCACGCTTTTAGCCGCGGGGTCTCTGGAGCTCCTTTAAGCAGCGCTCTTAATCCCCTCTCCTCGCGCACCAGGAAACAAAGAGGGAAGAAAAAGTCTCTTGCCTCTT
>NW_006778216.1:546079-566677 GCF_000442215.2 Lipotes vexillifer | reverse complement strand
GCCCGCCCCAGCAGGTGAGCAGACAAGCCTCTGGGGCTGCTGAGTGCCGGTCGGCACCGATCCTCTGTGCGGGAATCTCTCCGCTTTGTCCGCCACACCCCCGTTGCTGTGCTCTCCCCCGCGGCTCCGAAGCTTTCCCCCTCCGCCACCCGCAATCTCCGCCCGCGAAGGGGGCTTCCTGGTGTGTGAAAACCTTTCCTCCTTCACGGCTCCCTCCCACTGGTGCAGGTCCCGTCCCTATCCTTTTGTCTCCGTTTATTCTTTTTTCTTTTGCCCTATCCAGGTACGTGGGGGGGTTTCTTGCCTTTTGGGAGGTCTGAGGTCTTCTGCCAGCGTTCAGTAGGTGTTCTGTAGGAGTTGTTCCACATGTAGATGTATTTCTGGTGTATCTGTGGGGAGGAAGGTGATCTCCGCGTCTTACTCTTCCGCCATCTTCCCGGAAACCTTAGCTATTTTTGACAGATGTCAGGTGATATCTTATTGTGGTTTTGATTTGCATTTCCCTGATGATTAGTGATGTTGAACATCTTTTCATGTACTTGTTGACCCATCTGTGTATCTTGGGAAAACCATATATTCAGATCCTCTGCCATTTTTAAGTTGAATAATTTGGTTTTACTATTGAGTTGTATGAATTCTTTTATATTTTTGATATTGACCTCTTATTAGACACATGATTTACAAATATTTTTTCCCATTCCGTAGGTTGCCTTTTCACTTTGTTGATGATTTCTTTTGCTGTACAGAAGCTTTTTGTTTGATGTAGTTCCCCTTATTTTTGCTTATGTTGCCTTTGCTTTTGGAGTCAGACCCAGAAAATCATCACCAAGATCAATGTCAGGGGGCTTAGCACCTATGTTTGCCTCTAGGAGTTTTATGGCTTCAGGTCTCACATTCTTTAATCCATTTTAAGTTCATTTTTATGTACAGTGTAAGATAGTGGTCCAGTTTCGTTCTTTTGTATGTGGCTGTCAAGTTTTCCCCACACCGTCTGTTGAAGAGACTGTCTTTTCCCCATTGTATATTCTTGGCTCCTTTATCATAAATTAACTGGCCACATATGCATGGGTTTATTTCTGGGTTCTCTGTTCTGTTCCATTGATCTCTGTGTCTGGTTGATCTTTTGTTGGTTTTTTGTTTTTGTTTTACATTTTAGTGATGGTAGAAAATATCAGGTTGACAAGTAAATTGTAGATAGCCAGTAACAGTGTTGTAAAGAGTATGTGTCTGTTTTTAATGCCAATACCATACTCTTTGATCACTGTATCTTTTTAATAAAGGGGTCTTTTGTGATTCCATACAAATTTTAGGATTGTTTGTTCTAAACAAACAATTTAAGTTTTAGGATTGTACTGTGAAGAATGGCATTGGAATTTTGATAGAAATTGCATGGAATCTGTAGATTGCTTTGGGTAGTATGGACACTTTTGCAGTATTTCTTCCAATCCATCTGCATGAATATCTTTCATTTGTGTTGTCTTTAATTTCTTTCATCATTGTCCTCAGTGTACAGGTCTTTCCCCTCATTGGTTAAATTCATTCCTAGGTATTTTATTCTTTTTTTTTTTTTTTTGCGGTACGCGGGCCTCTCACTGTTGTGGCCTCTCCCGTTGCGGAGCACAGGCTCCGGACGCGCAGGCTCAGCGGCCATGGCCCACAGGCCCAGCCACTCTGCGGCATATGGGATCTTCCCAGACCGGGGTACGAACTCGTGTCCCCTGCATTGGCAGGCGGACTCTCAACCACTGCGCCACCAGGGAAGCCTGGTATTTTATTCTTTTTGATGCAATTGTAAATGGATTGTTTTCATAGTTTCTTTTCTGATAGTTCATTGTTAGTGTATAGAAATGCAAGAGAGTTTTGTACATTGATTTTGTTTCCTGCAGATTCATTAAATTCGTTTATTATTTCTAACAGTTTTTTGGTGGAGTCTTGAGGATGTTCTATATATAATATCATGTCATCTCCAAATACTGAGTTTTTCATTTTCCTTTCCAATGTGGATGGCTTTTATTTCTTTTTCTTGCTTGATTGCTCTGGTTGGGACTTCCAATACTTTAATGAGTAAAAGTGGCAAGCATGGACATCTTTGTCCTGTTCCTGATCTTAGAGGAAAAGCTTTCAGCTTTTCACTATTGATGTTAGCTATGGGCTTGTCATATATGGCCTCTATTATGTTGAGGTACATACCTTCTATACCCACTTCGTTGAGAGTTTTATCATAAATGGATGCTGGCTTTAATCACATGCTTTCTCTGCATCTGTTGAGATAATTATATGATTTTTATTCTTCATTTTGTTAATGTTGTGTATCACCTGGATTGATTTGTGGGTGGTAAACCAGCCTTGCATCCCTGGAATACATCTCACTTGATCATGGTGTATGATCCTTTTAATGTATTGTTGAATTTGGTTTGCTGGTATTTTGTTGAGGATTTTATCATCTTTGTTCATAGTTATTGGCCTGTTTAGATTTTCTCTTTCTTCATGATTCAGTCTTGGAATGTTCTGTGTTTCTAGGAATCTATTCATTACTTCTAGGTTGTCATTTGTTTGCATATTATTGTTCATAGTGGACTCTGATGATCCTTTGTATTTTTGTGGTATCAGTCTGTATTTCATTTATTTCTCCTCTGATTTTTGTTGCTTCCTTCCTTCCACTGACTTTGGGCTTCATTTGTTCTTTTTCTGGTTCCTTGAGGTATAAAGTTAAGGTGTTCTTGAGATCTTGTTTCTTTGTTTGTTTCTTCAGGTGGGTATTTATCTCTGTGAACTTCCCTCTTAGAACTACTTTTACTGCATCCCATAAATTTTGGTGTGTTGTATTTCCATTTTTCAGTTGTCTGAAAGTATTTTTTTTATTACTCTTTTGATTTCTTTGTTAACCCATTGGTTGTTCAGTAGCATGTTGTTTATTCTACACATATTTGTGGATTTTCCAGTTTTCTTCTTGTAATTGATTTCTAGTTTCATATCATTTTGGTCAGAAAAGATGCTTGATAGGATTTCAGTCTTCTTAAATTTATTAAGACTCTTTTTGGCCTAACATATGATGTATCCTGGATAATGTTCCATGTGTACTTGAGAAGAAAGTATCCAGGCATACCATGGAGATAGTGCACGTTTGGTTCCAGACCACCACAATAAAGCGAATATCACAATAAAGGGAGTCACATGAATTTTCTGATTTCCCAATGCACATAAAAGTTATGTTTAAACTCTCCTAGTCTACTGAGTGTACAATAATAGCATTATGTCTAAAACAATGTACATACTTTAATTTAAAAATGCTTTATAGGTGAAAAAGCTAACCATCATCTGAGCCTTTAGCAAGTCATAATCTTTTTGCATCAGTAACATCGAAGATCACTCATCACAGGTCACCAAAACAAATGTAATAATGAATAAGTTTCAAATACTGCGAGAATTACCAAAATGTGACACACAGACAGGAAGTGAGTAAATGCTGTTGGAAAAATGACACCAATTAACTTGCTTGACATAGGGTTGCCACAACTTTCAGTTTGTGAAGAACTCAGTATCGGTCAAGCGCAGTGAAACAAGACACAATAAAGTGAGGTATGCCTGTATTCTACTTTTGGATGGACCATTCTCTATATATCTGTAAAGTCCCTCTGATCTAATGTGTCCTTTAAGGCCATTTTCTGTCTGGATGATCTCTCCATTGACATAACCCTACTATTATCATATTGCTGCCTATATCTCCTTTTAAGTCTGTTAGTATTTGCTTTATATATTTTGGTTTTCCTGTGTTGAGTGCATAAATGTTTACAAATGTTACATCCTCTTGTTGAATTGACTCCTTTTTCATTATCTAGTGCCCTTCTTTGTCTCTTATTACAGTCCCTGTATTAAAGTCTATTTTGTCTGATATAAGTATAGCTACCCCAGCTTTTTTGGTTTCCATTTGCATGGAATATCTTTTTCTATCCCTTCTTTTATCAGTCTGTGTGTGTCCTTAAATCTGAAGTGAGTTTCTTATAGGCAGCATACAGATGGTTCTTGTTTTTTTAATCCAGTCAGCCACTCTATGTCGTCTTTTGATTGGAGAATTTAGTCCATTTACATTTAAAGTAATTATTGATAGGTATGTACTTATTGCCATTTTGGTTTTTTCTGGCTTTTTATAGTTCTTTTGCTCTCTTCCTTTGTGGTTTGATGACCTTTAATGGTATGCTTAGATTCCTTTCTCGTTATCTTTTGTGTATCTGCTATGGATTTTTGCTTTGTCCTTACAATGAAGTTTACATATATAACAACCCATATCAATAGTCTATTTTAAGTTGATTACAACTTAAGTTTGAACCCATTCTAAAGCTCTACATTTTTAAAAAATATATTGATTTTTTATTTATTTATTTTCACCATGCCAGGTCTTCATTGCAGCATGCAGGATCTTCACTGCGGCATGCAGACTTCTTAGTTGTAGCATGCAGACTCTTAGTTGCAGCACGCGGACTTCTTAGTTGTGGCATGCATGTAGGATCTAGTTCCCTAACCAGGGAACAAACCCGGGCCCCCTGCATTGGGAGTGCAGAGTCTTACCCACTGGACCACTAGGGAAGTCCCTAAACTCTACATTTTTACCCTCCCCCACCCACCTTTTATGTTTTGTTGTCACATTTTTCATCTTTTTATCTTGTGTGTCTTTAATTACTGTAGTTAGAGTTTTTATTTTTTTTAACCTTCATAATAGCTTCATAAGCAATTAATCCATTGCCTTTAATATATATCTGCCTTATGAGTATAAAACGTATGGAAGGTTTATACTTTCATATGTTTTCTTGTTACTAATTAGCACCCTTTCTTTTCAGCTTAAAGAAGTCCCTGTAACATTTCTTGTAAGGTCATTTTAGTGGTGGTGAACTCCTTTAGCTTTTGCTTATCTGGAAAACTACCTTTCCTTTAATTCTGAACAGTAACTTTGCCAGGTAGAGTATTCTTGGTTGGAATTTTTTTTTTCTTTCATCACTTTGAGATTCATTTGTTACCTTGATTGTAGTGATGGTTTTACAGAGTATACTGATGTCAAAGTTCATCAACTTGTGCATTTTATGTTCAGTTAGTGTCAATTAGATCTTTCTTTAAAATTTGGAGTGTAGGGGGCTTCCCTGGTGGCGCAGTGGTTGAGAGTCCGCCTGCCGATGCAGGGGACGTGGGCTCGTGCCCCGGTCCGGGAGGATCCCACGTGCTGCGGAGCGGCTGGGCCCGTGAGCCATGGCCGCTGAGCCTGCGTGTCCACAGCCTGTGCTCCGCAATGGGAGGGACCACGGCAGTGAGAGGCCCATGTACCGCAAAAAAAAAAAAAAATTTGGAGTGTAAAGAATGCAGACTGTTTCCAGTATGCAAGAACTCAAGGACTGTTGTTTCCATGAGAAATGACTAGAAAGACATCCATATAAATATACAGTTAATCGTAAAGAACTAAGACTGAACAAGGTCCTGACCGTGTGCTCGGCTAAGATAGATAGAGTATAACTGTTAAAAAAAACGGTGTGCAGCACAAGCAGCTGGTACCATGCACATGAAAACACCCCTCCAAAAAATGGTGGGGGGGAATGGGGAGGGCATTGCAAATACTTTTTTTAATGTTATTAGTAATCATATTGACAGTATTATTCTGAGACTATTCTGCTGTGTGTTAAATGAAATAAAATAAATAATTATGTACCAGTGAGCATCCCTAGCACCAGAAATACACTTGAAATACAATTTCTCACTAAAAGAAACCAGAGCTCTTGAGGAAATGGCTGATCCCAGGTCTCAGGCAGGAAAAGTACAAACACCTCGTCGTACCAGATAGAAATGATCACTGACATACTTTTTGACATACTAGGGTTATGTCAAAGGAGCTAACTTGAACAGGCTCACACTGCCAAAGATGGGCAGTTTGAGTGTAAAAAAATAGAATAATGGCAGTGAACTGAAACCTGTCAAATATGCTTAACTCCATGAGTTCATCCTGATATTTAAAAGAGAATCAGTCATCTTTGGAGAATGACGGAACTTGTTCAGAAAGAATCAAGCATTTATCTTGCCTTTCTTATCTGATCTGTACCCCTGGGGAAGCAAATGTTAATGAGTGAAATTGCCCCTGTTTAGAGTATTCCATGTAATAAATGACAAAGAAATGAATAGAATGACAGTATCACCATTTTGTAATCATACAAAAACTCTAATTCCAAAAGATACATGCACCGCAACGTTCACAGCAGCACTGTTTACAATAGCCAAGACATGGAAACAACCTAAGTGTCCATCAACAGACGAATGGATAAAGAAGATGTGCTGTACATATTTACCATGGAATATTACTCAGCCATAAAAAGAACGAAATAATGCCGTTTGTAGCAACATGGATGGACCTAGAGATTATCATACAAGTGAAGTTAAGTCAGAGAAAGACAAATATCATATGATCTCTCTTATATGTGGAATCTTAAAAAAAAATGATACAAGACAGAAACAGACTCACAGACATAGAAAACAAATTTATAGGACTTCCCTAGTGGTCCAGTGGTTAAGACTCCATGCTCCCAATACAGGGGGCACAGGTTCGATCCCTGGTTAGGGAACTAAGATCCCGCATGCCGCATGGCATGGCCAAAAAAAAAAAAAAGAAAACAAACTTGTGGTTACCAAAGGGGAAAGGGAGGAGGATAAATTAGGAGTTTGGGATTAACAGATACATACTACTGTATATAAAATAGATAACCAACAAGGATTTACTGTATAGCACAGGGAACTCTATTCAATATCTGGTTATAACCTATAATGGACAATGTATATGTATAACTCAATTACTTTGCTATACACCTGAAAGTAACATGGTATTGCAAATCAACTGTATTTCAATAAAAAAGAATATTGCAATTTAAACAAAATTTTAAATGGCAAAACTAAACTAGTGCCTAGGGATGCACATTTGGATGACAAAGCTAAAAAAATAGACATTAGAAATCAAAATAATGGTTACTTACAGGAGAACAGAGGGGCTGTGATTCAGGTAGGACATACATGATAGGGCTTCTTGGGTAAATGGTCGTTTTATTTCTTGACCTGGGAGTGATTACAAGAGTGCTTTAGAGTAATTCATTAATCCATATATTTACTTTGTGTGGTTTTTCTGAATCTGTGCCGTCCCTTCATATGTTTGGAAAATGTTCTTTTCTTAGATTCCTGAGATCCCCTAATTCCTTCTTTAAATACATGTTGCTGAACAATACATGCACTGTTAGGAATCCTTGAAGAGGAGTTCTGGATGGCTAATCCTTAGTTCATTAAAACAGTTGTCCTGCGCAATCCAGTCCTGAGAATTGCAGAGGGAATAAACCTTAGCGTTGGGTCTGCAGAAGCAGTATCCTTTTGCCAGGCAAAGGGACAGAGTCACCACAAGTCCCCCTTCCCCCTCCTTACAGATTGGCTGCAATGCCGTCAGCTGGGCCCCTGCTGTGGTACCTGGAAGCCTCATAGACCAGCCATCTGGGCAGAAGCCCAACTACATCAAGAAGTTTGCATCAGGCGGCTGTGACAACCTCATCAAACTGTGGAAGTAAGTGGGGTTGGTGAACTTCTCAAGGGGACACTTCTCACCTTCTACCCTACCATGACTCAACCTCAGTTCACCAGAAACGGGATCAACTGTCTTTTTCCCTTCTGCCCATAGAATACTGTCTTCAGTCTCTCAGAGGACATCCTTTTTAAAAACAAAAACAAAAAAGTAAACTTCCAAAAGTAAATGTTCCCTTTACTCAGGAGCTTTGACTCTTCCTAATTCACAACTGCTAGAGCCAACTTGTTGGCTGTGGAGGAACAGAGCATTTCCTGGAGGGCTTCTTTATAGCTGGTGAACTGAATAAAATTCTGTAGCTTCAACAAATGTTATCAGAAAGGTGGAATAGCTTCTCCACCCCTGTGGAGCCTGTGGGGTGGGGGTGGGGGAATGGAGGTGTGGGAATGGCACCTGGGCTGCTGCCTGCTGAATTCTCCCCACCATCTCCCCTGTTAGGGAGGAAGAGGACGGCCAGTGGAAGGAAGAGCAGAAGTTGGAAGCGCACAGTGACTGGGTTCGAGATGTGGCCTGGGCCCCCTCCATCGGCCTGCCCACCAGCACCATCGCCAGCTGCTCCCAGGTCAGCTCAGACCTGTGCAAGCATCCTGTGTTAGTTAATCTCAGGAAGTCCCATCAGCCCTTACAGTTCTCCTAGGGGAAATCCTTGAAGGGGAGGGGCAGGAGACAGGCAACTATAGACCATTGTCAATAAGGGAGCACCTGGAGCACTGTCGTCACGCAGTGAAGTCTTGGTCAGAAGCCACAGTGGCTTTCCACTGAGCCAAGAGCAAGACCAAGACCAAATTCAGGACTAGTTTCCCCTCCTGACCCTTTTGTGGATAGGGAATGGAGGTACCCAGGCATCATTCTGAGAGTGTTCCCAAGCAAGGACCAGGAACAATGGGAAATGGGGCTCATCTACCTACTCACTATCACATATTGCCAGACAGATAACAAAAGTAAGACCAAGGATAAGCCGTTAATTATATGCTACCACCCAAGATGAGAGTTAAGCCTGGCCTTTTACATCATTTGAGCCTTTTCTACTTGGTCCTAAATTTGAGAGGACCAAGTAGAACAGGCTTAAATGATGTAAAAGATAATTCCGTTTGTTCTGTTTTAGTTTGGTTTGTTTTGGTGTGTGTGTGTGTTTTGTCTTGTTTTTTTGGTCCCATCTCATTCTCTGAGCTTGGCATTTAGACAGCTATACCCATTCAGTTGAGAAAGTACAGAGCCAGAGGGAGCCAAAACAACGAAGTTACTTGGCAGATGTGAGGAAAGCCCCAGAGAAAATTTGAGAATTAGCGGTGCGGACAATGAAACCAGTATGAGGAAAGGAACCTGGGAGACTCCTGACCAATTTGAAGTGTGTTCCTGGGGTAAAGGGATAAAAGCAAGGGTGCTGGGCTGGAAATTAGTCCTCAAAGCTGTGAACGCTGAGGAGGTCCTTGGCTGTGCTTTGCCCTGAATCCCCCACCCTATTCCTCCGAAAGTCCAATGTAGCTCCAGATTGAGAGGATATCACCAGGGCAGGATTGCTGCCATCTCCTGACTCTAGCCTGTCTTTTCCCAGGATGGTCGAGTGTTCATTTGGACCTGTGATGATGCCTCGGGCAATGCGTGGTCCCCCAAACTGCTGCACAAGTTCAATGATGTTGTATGGCATGTGAGCTGGTCCATCACAGCCAACATCCTTGCTGTCTCAGGCGGAGATAATAAGGTAAATGCACCCTATATCCATGACATGGCTCACAGGGCCCTGTTTGTCTTTAGTTTGTCCAGTAGAGGGCACAGTTGAATCTTCCATCTAATGGCAGGGTTGGGAGGAACCTGAATGAAGACTGTTTTGAGCATGTCTCTTATTTACATCATTAATTCTTACGACCCCCCCCACCCAACCCCGAGGGGTTGTATATCCCCCTTATACAGATAGAGAGGGCGACAGAGATTTGACTTGCATAGGGGTCATGAAGCTGTTCGGTGTCATAGCCAATAATCAGACCCAAGGTAAATCCAAAGCCACCACCCTGGCAGTCCATCACCCTGACCATTTGACAACCTCATCTTCATGGTAACGTTTAGTTATATGTAAAATACATATAGCAAAGTTTACCATCTTAACTTTTTTAAAGTGTACAGTTCTATAGTGTTAAGTATTGATACATCCACATTATTCTGCAGTATCACTGTCATAAACCCACAACTCTTCATCCCAAACTGAAATTCTGTGCTCTTCAAACAGCACCTCCCCATTACCCCTCCCCCAGCCCCTAGCGACCCCTCCCCCAGCCCCTAGCGACCCCTATTGTGCTCTCTGTCTCTATGAATGGACTACTGTAGGGACCTCCTGTAAGTAGAATTATAAGGAATTTGGGTTTTTGTGACTGGCTTGTTTCCCTTAGCACAGTGTCTTTTTTTTTTTTTTTTTGAATTTTTGTATTTTTTTTTTTATACGGCAGGTTCTCATTAGTTATGCATTTTATACATATTAGTGTATATATACATGTCAATCCCAATCTCCCAATTCATCACACCACCACCACCACCCCCCGCCACTTTCCCCGCTTGGTGTCCATACGTTTGTTCTCTACATCTGTGTTTCAATTTCTGCCCTGCAAACCGGTTCATCTGTACCATTTTTCTAGGTTCCACATGTATGCGGTAGTATGCGATATTTATTTTTCCCTTTTTGACTTACTTCACTCTGTATGACAGTCTCTGGATCCATCCATGTCTCTACAAATGACGCCATTTTGTTCCTTTTTATGGATGAGTAATATTCCATTGTATATATGTACCACATCTTCTTTATCCATTCGTCTGTCAATAGGCATTTAGGTTGCTTCCATAACCTGGCTGTTGTAAATAGTGCTGAAATGAACATTGGGGTGCGTGTGTCTTTTTGAATTATGGTTTTCTCTGGGTATATGCCCAGTAGTGGGATTGCTGGGTCATATGGTAATTCTATTTTTAGTTTTTTAAGGAACCTCCATACTGTTCTCCATAGTGGCTGTATCAATTGACATTCCCACCAACAGTGCAAGAGGGTTCCCTTTCCTCCACACCCTGTCCAGCCTTTGTTGTTTGTAGATTTTCTGATGATGCCCATGCTCACTGCTGTGAGGTGATACCTCATTGTAGTTTTGATTTGCATTTCTCTAATAATTAGTGATGTTAAGCGGCTTTTCATGTGCTTCTTAGCCATCCCTGTGTCTTCTTTAGAGAAATGTCTATTTAGGTCTTCTGCCCATTTTTTGATTGGATTGTTTGGTTTTTCTTAATATTGAGCTGCATGAGCTGTTTATATATTTTGGAGATTAATCCTTTGTCCATTAATTCCTTTGCAAATATTCTCTCCCATTCTGAGGGCTGTCTTTCATCTTGTTTGTAGTTTCCTTTACTGTACAAAAGCTTTTAAGTTTCATTAGGTCCCATTTGTTTATTTTTGTTTTTACTTCCATTACTCTAGGAGGGGGATCAAAAAAGATCTTGCTGTGATTTATGTCAAAGAGTGTTCTTCCTACGTTTTCCTCTAAGAGTTTTATAGTGTCAAGTCTTACATTTAGGTCTCTAATCCATTTTGAGTTTATTTTTGTGAACAGTGTTAGGGAGTGTTCTAACTTCATTCTTTTACGTGTAGCTGTCCAGTTTTCCCAGCAGCACTTACTGAGACTGTCTTTTCTCCATTGCATATCCTTGCCTCCTCTGTCATAGATTAGGTTGACCATAGGTGCGTGGGTTTATCTCTGGACTTTCTATCCTGTTCCATTGATCTGTATTTCTGTTCTTGTGCCAGTACCATATTGCCTTGATTACTGTAGCTCTGTAGTATAGTCTGAAGTCAGGAAGCCTGCTTCCTCCTGCTCTTTTTCCCTCAAGACTGCTTTGGCTATTTCAGGGTCTCTTGTGTCTCCATACAAGTTTTAAGATTTTTTGTTCTAGTTCTGTAAAAATGCCATTGATAATTTGATAGGGATTGCATTGAATCTGTAGATTGCTTTGCGTAGTATAGTCATTTTCACAATATTGATTCTTCCAGTCCAAGAACATGGTATATCTCTTCATCTGTTTGTATCATCTTCAGTTTCTTTCATCAGTGTCTTACAGTTTTCTGAGTACAGGTCTTTTGTCTGCCTAGGTAGGTTTATTCCTAGGTATTTTATTCTTTTTGTTGCAATGGTAAATAGGAGTGTTTCCTTAATTTCTCTTTCACATTTTTCATCATTAGTGTACAGGAATGCAAGAGATTTCTGTGCATTCATTTTGTATCCTGCAACTTTACCAAATTCATTGATTAGCTCTAGTAGTTTTCTGGTGGCATCTTTAAGATTCTCTATGTATAGTATCATGTCGTCTGCAAACAGTGACAGTTTTACCTCTTCTTTTCCAATGTGTATTCCTTTTAGTTCTTCCTCTTCTCTGATTGCCGTGGCTAGGACTTCCAAAACTATGCTGAATAATAGTGGCGAGAGTGGACATCCTTGTCTTGTTCCTGATCTTAGAGCAAATGCTTTCAGTTTTTCACATTGAGAATGATGTTCGCTGTGGGTTTGTCATATATGGCCTTTATTATGTTGAGGTAGGTTCCCTCTTTGCCCACTTTCTGGAGAGTTTTTAGTATATATGAGTGTTGAATTTCGTCAAAAAGTTTTTCTGCATCTATTGAGATGATCGTGTGGTTTTTCTCCTTCTGTTTGTTAATATGGTGGATCACATTGATTGATTTGCGTATATTGAAGAATCCTTGCATCCCTGGGATAAATCCCACTTGATCATGCTGTATGATCCTTTTAATGTGTTGTTGGATTCTGTTTGCTAGTATTTTGTTGAGGATTTTTGCATCTATATTCATCAGTGATATTGGTCTGTAATTTTCTTTTTTTTGTAGTATCTTTGTCCAGTTTTGGAATCAGGGTGATGATGGTGGCCTCATAGAATGAGTTTGGGAGTGTTCCTTCCTCTGCCGTTTTTTGGAACACTTTGAGAAGGATGGATGTTAGCTCTTGTCTAAATGTTTGATACAATTCACCTGTGAAGCCATGTGGTCCTGGACTTTTGTTTGTTGGAAGATTTTTAATCACAGTTTCAATATCCTTACTTGTGATTGGTCTCTTCATGTTTTCTGTTTCTTCCTGGTTCAGTTGTGGAAGCTTATACCTTTCTAAGAATTTGTCCACTTCTTCCAGGTTGTCCATTTTATTCACATAGAGTTGCTTGTAGTAGTCCTTTAGGATGCTTTGTATTTCTGCGGTGTCTGTTGTAACTTCTCCTTTTTTATTTCTAATTTTCTTGATTTGAGCCCTCTCCCTCTTTTTCTTGATGAGTCTGGCTAATAGTTTATCAATTCTGTTTATCTTTTCAAAGAACCAGCTTTTAGTTTTATTGATCTTTGCTATTGTTTTCTTTGTTTCTATGTCATTTATTTCTGCTCTGACCTTTATGATTTCTTTCCTTCTGCTAACTTTGGGTTTTGTTTGTTCTTCTTCCTCTAGTTCCTTTAGGTGTAAGGTTAGATGGTTTATTTGAGATTTTTCTTGTTTCTTGAGGCAGGCTTGTATTGCTATAAACTTCCCTCTGAGAACTGCTTTTGCTGCATCCCATAGGTTGTGGATCATCGTGTTTTCATTGTCATTTGTCTCTAGGTATTCTTTGATTTCTTCAATGACCTCACGGTTTTTTAGTAACGTACGGTTTAGGCATGTGTTTGCGTTTTTTACGTTTTTTCCCCTGTGACTGATTTCTAATCTCATAGCATAGTGGTCAGAAAAGATGTTTGATATGATTTTAATTTTCTTAAATTTACTGAGGCTTGATGTGTGACCCAAGATGTGATGTATCCTGGAGAACGTTCCATGTGCACTTGAGAAGAAAGTGTAATTGGATGGAATGTCCTATAAGTATGAATGAAATCTGTCTGGTCTGTTGTGCCATTTACAGCTTGTGTTTCCATATTAATTTTCTGTTTGGATGATCTGTCCACTGGTGTGAGGTGTTAAAGTCCCTCACTATTATTGTGTTAGTGTCCACTTCCTCTTTTATAGCTGTTAGCAGTGCCTTGTGTATTGAGGTGCTCCTATGTTGCCTGCATATATACTTATAATTGTTATATCTTCTTGGATTGATCCCTTGATCATTATGTAGTGTCCTTCCTTGACTCTTGTAACTTTCTTTATTTTAAAATCTATTTCATCTGATATGAGTACTGCTACTCCAGCCTTCTTTTGATTTCCATTTACATGGAGTATCTTTTTCCATCCCCTCATTTTCAGTCTGTGTGTGTCCCTAGGTCTGAAGTGTGTCTCTTGTAGGCAGCATATATATGGCTATTGTTTTTGTAACCATTCAGCGAGCCTGTGTCTTTTGGTTGGAGCATTTAATCCATTCACATTTAAGGTAATTATCGATATGTATGTTCCTATTACCACTTTCTTAGTTGTTGTGGGTTTGTTTGTTTGTTTTAAAGGAATTCCTTTATTTTTATTATCATTTTTTATTTATTTTTTGTTTTACTTTTGGCTGTGTTGGGTCTTCGTTTCTGTGCAAGGGCTTTCTCTAGTTGCGGCAAGCGGGGGCCACTCTTCATCACGGTGCGCGGGCCTCTCACTATTGCGGCTTCTCTTGTTGCGGAGCACAGGCTCCAGACGCGCAGGCTCAGTAGTTGTGGCTCACGGGCCCAGTTACTCTGCGACATATGGGATCCTCTCAGACCAGGTCTCGAACCCGCGTCCCCTGCATTGGCAGGCAGACTCTAAACCACTGCGCCACCAGGGAAGCCCTTGTGGGTTTGTTTTTGTGGGTCCTTTTCTTCTGTTGTGTTTCCCACTTAGAGAAATTCCTTTAGCACTTGTTGTAGAGCTGGTTTGGTGGTGCTGAATTCTCTTAGCTTTTGCTTGTCCGTAAAGCTTTTGATTTCTCCATTGAATCTGAATGAGATCCTTGCCGGGTAGAGTAATCTTGATTGTAGGTTCTTCCCTTGCATCACTTTAAATACGTCATGCCATTCTCTTCTGGCTTGTAGAGTTTCTGCCGAGAAATCAGCTGTTAACCTTATGGGAGTTCCCTTGCATGTTATTTGTTGTTGTTCCCTTGCTGCTTTCAATAACTTTTGTCTTTAATTTTTGCCAATTTGATTACTATGTGCCTTGGTGTGTTTCTCCTTGGGTTTGTCCTGCCTGGGACTCTCTGTGCTTCCTGGACTTGGGTGGCTATTTCCTTTCCCATGTTAGGGAAGTTTTCGACTACAATCTCTTCAAATATTTTCTCGGGTCCTTTCTCTCTTCTCCTACTTGGACCCGTATAATAGCAATGTTGTTGAGTTTAATGTTGTCCCAGAGGTCTCTTAGGCTGTCTTCAATTCTTTTCATTCTTTTTTCTTTATTCTGTTCTGCAGCGGTGAATTCCACCATTCTGTCTTCCAGGTCACTTATCTGTTCTTCTGCCTCAATTATTCTACTATTGAGTCCTTCTAGTGTATTTTTCATTTCAGTTCTTGTATTTTTCATCTGTTTGTTCTTTAATTTTTCTAGGTCTTTGTTAAAAATTTTCTTGCGTCTTCTCGATCTTTGCCTCCATTGTTTTTCCAAAGGTCCTGGGTCATCTTCACTATCACTATTCTGAATTCTTTTTCTGGAAGGTTGGCTGTCTCCACCTCACTTAGTTGTTTCTCTGGGGTTTTATCTTGTTCCTTCATCTGGTACAAAGTCCTTTGCCTTTTCATTTTGTCTATCTTTCTCTGAATGTGGTTTTCCTTCCACAGGCTGCAGAATTGTAGTTCTTCTTGCTTCTGCTGTCTGCCCTCTGGTGGATGAGTCTATCTAAGAGGCACGTGCAAACTCCCTGATGTGAGGGACTGGTGGGGGTTAGAGCTGGGTGTTTCCCTGGCAGGCAGAGCTCAGTAAAACTTTAATCCACCTTTCTGCTGATGGGTGGGGCTGGGTTCCCTCCCTGTTGGTTGTTTGGCCTGAGGCGACCCAGCACTGGAGCCCACCTGGACTCTTTGGTGGGGCTAAGGGCGGACTCTGGGAGGGCTCAGGCCAAGGAGTACTTCCCAGAACTTCTGCTGCCAGTGTCCTTGTCCCCACGGTGAGCCACAAGCATCCCCCCGGCCTCTGCAGGAGACCCTGCTACAGTAGTAGGTAGGTCTGGTTCAGTCTCCTATGGGGTCACTGTTCCTTCCCCTGGGTATCCATGCGCACGGTACTTTGTGTGTGCCCTCCAAGAGTGGAGTCTCTGTTTCCCCCAGTCCTGTGGAAGTCCTGCAATCAAATCCCAGTAGCCTTCAATGTCTGATTCTCTAGGAATTTCTCCTCCTGTTGCCATATCCCCTGGTTGGGAAGCCTGACGTGGGGCTCAGAACCTTCACCCCAGTGGGTGGACTTCTGTGGTATAAGTGTCCTCCAGTTTATGAGTCACCACCCAGCAGTTACGGGATTTGATTGTACTGTGATTGCACCCCTCCTACCATCTCCTTGTGGCTTCTCCTTTGTCCTTGCCTGGGGGGTATCTTATTTGGTGAGTTCCAGTGTCTTCTTGTCGATGCCTGTTCAGCAGTCAGCTGTGACTCTGGTGCTCTCGCTATTGGGAGTGAGAGCACGTCCCTGTACTCTGCCATCTTGAACCAATCTCAGCAGTGTCTTTTTTTTTTTATTGAAGTATAGTTGATTTAAAATGTGTTAATTTCTGCTGTACAGCAAAGTGATTCAGTTATGTGTATCCACATTCTTTTTTATATTCCCTTCCATTATGATTTATTACAGGATATTGATTAGTTCCCTGTGCTATATAGTAGGACCTTGTTGTTTATCCATTCTATATATAACAGTTTGCAATCCCAAACTCCCAATCCATCTATCCTGCAGCCCCCATCCACCTGGGCAACCAGAAGTCTGTTCTCCATGTCTCGGAGTCTCTTTCACAGATAAGTTCATGTCATATTTTAGATTCCACATATAAGCGATACCATATGGTATTTGTCGTTCTCTTTCTGACTTACTTCCCTTGCTATGATGATATCTAGGTCCATCCATGTTGCTGCAAATAGCATTAATCATTCTTATGCCTGAGTAATATTCCATTGTATGTGTCTCACATCTTCTTTATCCGTTCATCTGTCAGTGGACATTTAGGTTGTTTCCAACTCTTAGCTCTTGTAAATAGTGCTGCTGTGAACATAGGGGGCATGTATCTTTCTGAATTAAGAGTTTTCTCTGGATATATGCCCAGGAGTGGGATTGCTGGATCGTATTGGTAGCTCTGTTTTTAGTTTTTTGAGGAACGTCCGTACTGTTTTCCATAGTGGCTGGACCAGTTTACATTCCCACTGTCAGTGTAGGAGTGTTCCCTTCTCTCCATGCCCTCTCCAGCATTTGTTATTTGTAGCCTTTTTGATGGTGGCCATTCTGATTGGTGTGAAGGGGTAACTCACACCTACCTCATTGTAGTTTTGATTTGCACTTAGCGTAGTGTCTTCATCTGTGTTGTAGATCACCTATGTTGTAGCGTATGTCATAGTTTCTTCCTTTTGAAAGCTGAATAATATTCCATTGTGCCACATTTTATTTATCCATTCTCTGTTGATGGACACTGGGGCGCTTCCACCTTTTGGCTATTGTGAATAATGCTGCGGTGCACATGGGTGTGCAAGTAATATCTCTTCAAGACCCTCTGCAGACAGCTTTTACCCAGCCTAGGGTCCCTTTTGTGTTCAGTGGTCCCAGAAAGATCCATCAGGCCCTATCTAAAAGCCATAGAATTTGAGCTGGAATGACCCTCAAAGGACAGCTAATCCAACCCTATTTCTAGTGAGTGCCAATATCAGGACTAGTACCCAGGTCTGGTGGCACCCAGGACAGGCCACTGTACCCTGACTGCCCTCAGTAGCGTTTACAAATCAGTGGGCAAGTACCTGGTTGTACGTTCCACGTTTTGGGGTCTGCTGTCTTTTATGCTTCTTACTCTTCCTTATAAGCCTGTTTCCCACAAAGAGCTCCGCGCTATTGCTGTCTTTATAGCATTCCTTCGCTGAAGGACTTAGTATGTTTTCACTTCAGAGCATTCTACACAGTGCATGCTTAGTGAATAAAGTCTATCCCTAAGGCAGCAGTTCTTAGAATCACTTTTTTTATCAAGTTAATGTACATAGGTTTAGGTAGTTTTTATTTGGTTTTTTGTTTGTTTGTTTTTTGGCTGCCTTGGGTCTTCGTTGCGGCGCGCGGACTCTCATTGCGGTGGCTTCTTTTGTTGCGGAGCATGGGTTTTAGGCATGTGGGCTCAGTAGTTGTGGCTCATGGCTCTACAGCACAGGCTCAGTAGTTAATGGCGCACGGGCTTAGTTGCTCCGCAGCATGTGGGATCCTCCCGGGCCAGGGCTCGAACCCGTGTCCCCTGCACTGGCAGGCAGATTCCCAACCACTGCGCCACCAGGGAAGTCCCTATGATTTTTTTTAATGCAGTCTAATTTTCCCTGTACGGGGGCAAACCTTTTCAACTTTTAGCTGCTGCTTCTGCCGTTTACTTCAGTGTATAAATAACATACCTATTGATCTGTTGTCTTCCTCTACCATGGTTCTTTCTCAAACTTTAGCATTGCTAAACTTGTTAAAACAGATTACCCACCCCACCCCTAGAGCTTCTGAACCAGTGGATCTGGGCTGGGACCCCAAAATTTGCATTTCTAACAAGTTCCCAGATGCTCCACACACTCTGGTCTGGGACCACATTTTGAGAACCACTCTAACACCCCATAACCTCTCACTGGAGCTCCGTCAATTTGGTTAAACGGCATCCATGTTTACATTATTATTACTGCCAATATTTCATGTTACATCATTATACACAGCATTGCCCCTCAGTTACTGTTATTCATATGCTTTTTGTTTCACCTTTTCTTCCAGTTTTAGTGATATAATTGATACACATCACTGTATAAGTTAACAGTGTACAGCATAATGGTTTTGACTTGCATGTACTATTAAATGATTACCGCTATAAATTTAGTTAGCATCCATCATCTCATATAGATATAATAGAGAAAAAAATTACTTTCCTTGTGATGTTACCTCTTAGGATCTACTCTCAACAGCTTTCATATACATTATACGTAAGTGTTAGCTGTAGTCATCATGCTGTACATTACACACCAGTACTTACATGTCATGCAACTGGAAGTTTGTCATGCAAATCAAGTTTTGACCACCTTCCTCCTATTCCCCCTCCCCCACACACTGCCTCTCATAATCATGAACCTGATACCTTTTTCTGTGAGTTTGGTTTTTTGTTTTTAGATTACACATCCAAGTGAGATAGTACAGTTGTCTTTCACTGTCTTACTCTTTTCACTGAGCATAATGCCCTCAAGGTCCATATGTGTTGTCGCAAATATCAAATATTGTTTTCTATGGCTGAATAATACTCCATTTTATGTGTGTGTGTATATTTATATATAAATACAACTTAATTATTCACCCCGCTGTTGATGGTCAGTTAGGTTGTTTCCACGTATTGCTAATTGTAAATACTGCTGTTACGAACTTGGGGGTCAAATGTCTTTTCAAGTTAGTGTTTCATTTCCTTTGGATTTATACCCAGAAGTGGAATTGCTGGATCATATGGCAGTTCTATTTTTAATTTTTTTTAGTTTGTTTTATTGAAGTATGGTTTATTTACAATGTTGTATTAACTTCTGCTTTACAGCAAAGTGACTCATTTACACACATACATATATTCTTCGTATTGGTTTATCACATGATACTGAATACAGTGCCGTGTGCTATACAGTAGGACCTTGTTGTTTGTGCATATTCTATATATAATACTTTGCATTTCCTAATCCCACACTCCCAATAGATCCCTCCCACACCCCCCATCCAACTTGGCAACCAGAAGTCTGTTCTCTTAAGTCTTGGAGTCTGTTTCATAGATAATTTGTGTCATATTTTGTTTCACATGTAAGTGATATCATATGGTATTTGTCTTTCTCATCATGACTTACATGACTTGATATAATATCTACGTCCACCCATGTTGGTAGAAGTGACATTATATTGTTCTTTTTTATAATAATAATAATTCCATTGTATATATGTAGCACATTTTCCTTACCCATTCTTCTGTCAGTGGACATTTAGGTTGTTTCCATGTCTTGCGTATTCTAAATAGTGCTGCTGTGAACATAGGGGTGCACGTACATTTTCCAGTTATACTTTTATCTACGTATTGTGGCAAGGAGGGGGACTGCCGAATCATATGGTAGCCATGTGTTTACTGTTTGAGGAACCTCCATTCTTTTCTCCATAGTAGTTATTACCAGATCGTAGTCCCACCAAAAACATAGGAGGGCTCCCTTTCCTCCACGCCCTCTGCTACATTTATTGTTTGTAGACTTTTTTCTTCGTGGCATTTTGAGTGGTGTGAAGTGATGCCTCCTTGCAGTTTTGATTTCCAATTCTCTAATATTAGGAATGTTCAGCATCTTTTCATGTGCCTCTCTTTTTTAACACTATGAGTAAAATGTACCTCTGGAAATTGGCCTCCTAAAACTGGGCCCTGTTTTGAATTCCTTTCCTATTACCTGCTCCTGGGCATTTCGTGACGGCAGGTGTCTTTACAGGCTCACAGGCTTTGAGAATATGAAGTTCCCCTGAGCACCTGCTTTAAAGTTGTTGTTACTGGAAACGGCCAAAAGGCGGCAGGATTTTTTCAGGCCCAGCTCTGGTTACACCTGCACGTACAGCCTAAGGGGAAGTTGTGTTCCTGGGTTGTGAATTAGTTGAATGTGTCAGCACAAACACCCAAGGGCTTGTATCTCATTACTTCATTTTCCCCCCTCCCAGACAGGTCCTAACTCCTGCAAAACCCCAATGCTGAGGGTGCTGTCCTACATGGGTGGGGTGACCCCAATGAAGGCAGCTGAAGGTGGGAAGGCCACCACCAGCAGACGTGGAGACTAGGAGACTATTCAGAGCTCTTCCCGGCCGGAGGGTCCACCATCCTCTGGGTGCACTAGGTTGCTTTAGCTGCGGCGGGGG
>NW_006778216.1:483694-545762 GCF_000442215.2 Lipotes vexillifer | reverse complement strand
GGGGGGGGGGGGGGGGGGTTCTGCCTGGATCTGGAGATTGTGGTGACATCACCAGGAGACGAGACACTCGAGGTCCAAGGGGGGCTTATTTGCTGGTACATCCTCCTCAGCTCCCTCAGGCCCAGAACACTCCAGCCTTGTGTTGCTGGCTGCCCGGGCTCCAGGGGGGGGGGGACAGTAGCCCAGGTTCCCCAAGCCAACACAGACTAGAGGAGGCATTTTTCTCTTTTTATTTTTACTTCTGATTTCAGTTTGGAGTGTTGTACATTTACAGTGTTGTTTTTGTTTCCGGTGTACAGTGACGTGTTTCAGTTATACAGATACATATATCTGTTCTCTCTCGGATTCTGTTCCCCTATTGGTTGTGACAGATTGTTGAGTAGAGTTCCTTGTGCTCCACAGAAGGTCCTTGTTGATTATCCATTTTATAAATATTAGTGTGTACAGGTTAATCCCAACCATGGCATTTGTCCCTCCCCCCATGCTTTCCCCCTTCGTAATCCTAAGTTTCTTTTCTACGTCTGTGAGTCTGTTTCTGTTTTGTACGTTAGTTCACGCCTATCAATTTTTAGATTCCACCTCTTCGTGAAATTATGTCTGTTCTTCTCTGTTCCATTGTATATATGTACCACATGTTCTCTCTCCATTCGCCTGTGGATGGAGATTGTGGTTGCTTCCAAACCTTGACTGTTGTAAGTCTTGCTGTAGTCAGTGAATGTGCAAGTGTTGGCTTTCCAAGTATGGTTATCTGCAGATATGTGCCCAGCAGTGGGCTTGCTGGATCATATGGTAGCTCTGTTTGTGGTGTTTTAAGGAACCTCTGTAGTGTTCTCCATAGTGGCTCTACAAATTTACATTCCCCCCAACGGTGTAGGAGGGCTCCCTTTTCTCCTCAGCCTCTCCAGCATTTATTGTTTGTAGACTTTTTGGTGATGGCCGTTCTGACAGGTGTGAGGTGATACCTCTTTGGAGTTTGATTTCTCTAATGATTAGTGATGTTGAGCATCTTTTGTTTTTTGGCATTCTGTATGTCTTCTTTGGAAAAATGTGTACTTAGATTGTCCACCCATATTTGGATTAGGTTGTTTTCTTGATATTGAGCTGCATGTATATTTTGGAGATTAATCTTTTGTCTGTTGTTTCATTGGCAAATATTTTCTCCCATTCTGAGGGTTGTCTTTTCGTCTTGTTTATGGTTTGATTTGCTGTGCAAAGTCTTAAGTTTCATTAGGTCCCATTGTTTGTTTTTATTTCCATTACTCTAGGAGGTGGGTCAAAAGGATCTAAGGATCTTGCTGTGATTTATGTCTTAGAGTGTTCTGCCTGTTTTCCTCTAAGAGTTTTATAGTGTCTGGCCTTACATTTAGGTCTCTAATCCATTTTGAGTTTATTTTTGTGAATGGTGTTAGGGAGTGTTCTAATTTCATTCTTTTACATATAGCTGTCCAGTTTTCCCAGCCCACTTATTGAAGAGACTGTCTTTTCGCCATTGTACATCCTTGCCTCCTTTGTCATACATTAGCGGACCATAGGTGCGTGGGTTTATCTCTGGGCTTTCTATCCTGTTCTGTTGCTCTATATTTCTGTTTTTGTACCAGTACCATACTCTCTTGCTTACTGTAGCTTTGTAGTATACTTTGAAGTTGGCGAGCCTGATTCCTCCAGCTGTTTTTCTTTCTCAAGATTGCTTTGGCTATTCGGGGTCTTTTGTGTTTCCATACAAATTGTAAAGCTTTTTGTTCTAGTTCTGTGAAAAATGCCATTGGTAGTTTGATAAGGATTGCATTGAATCTGTAGATTGCTTTGGGTAGTATAGTCATTTTTACAGTGTTGATTCTTCCAATCCAAGAACATGGTATATCTCTCCATCTGTTGGTATCATCTTTAATTTCTTTCAGCAGTGTCTTATAGTTTTCTGCATACAGGTCTGTTGCCTCCTTAGGTAGGTTTATTCCTAGGTATTTTATTCTTTTTGTTGCAGTGGTAAATGGGAGTGTTTCCTTAATTTCTCTTTCTGATTTTTCATTGTTAGTTTATAGGCATGCAAGAGATTGGAAGTGGGCTTCTTGACAGTGGGCCCTGTTTTGAATTCTTTTTCGAAGAATTCATTGTACCTCTCTGCAAGTGTGCAGATGATACAGTTCTTCACTAGTCAGCTCAATTTGGGTTTCTGGCTTTCTCTCCTATTAGTGTTCTTAGGTTGAAAGGACCTGCTATTAAGTTCTGTTTCGGGTTGAGGCACTTTTTTCAACTCTGAATATGCCACTGGCTGAGATCAGGTAGATAGGACAGCTGGTTTCTTTCCCTGCACTAGTGAGGCTGAAGCATCGGCTTCACAGCTGCCTGGATTCTCTGGTCAGGCTTGCTAGACAGTCCGGACTGGCTACCCGACTCAGCAGTAGGTGAGGCTAGAATTACCTTCCTTGCCCTGGCAGTACACAGCAGAATGGGATCCAGAGAATGCATGGCTTATTTTGGGGGGAGCTGAAGAGTCAAGAGTGCACTGAATTCCTGGTCAGGTGAGGCCACCGGATTTCCTATGCGGACAGTGAATGCCACCGGCAGTGCTTTCTATTCCCGTGTTACCTTAAGCAGGGTTGTTGACCAGCTATGTGGCTTTGCTGGTTGGCAGTCCAGCAGGCTGGAATACAGTCCAAAGGCTGTATTCAGTAGGAAGTGCAGCTATGAACTGGTGTGCTTTCCAGGGAAAGCAGCTTTAAGGTTACTAATGCTTTGTTTGTTTGTGGTCTGGACTGAAGCCTACCTATGCCCCGGCTTCCCTGTCAGAACAGACTCACTTGGGCCCTGCAGGTAGGGACTCAGGCTGTGGAGATCTGAGTGCTGGTTGTTGGAAGGCCTCTCTGGTCACAATCCAATTCTCAGCAGCTGGGCCTCACAGATTCATTCAGCTGCCATCCTGGTGGAGCAAAACCAGAGTATCAGCACCTGCAAAGTGATGAGCACAGTGCAGTGGGAGGGGGGGAACAGGTGCTGGATGTCACTGGAGGGGCCAGAGCCTCAGGGGAGGCCACTCCCTGTGGTAGTGTGCCAGCCCCTGGAAGGGATGCCGGGAGCTACATGTGGCCCCTTCTTACCTTCAAACGGAGTCGGTCTCAGTGTCCATAGTGAAGGACACTTCAGCCTCACTGCTGTGTTGTAGGATTTGTTCAGTGGTGTGTCTCTATGAATAGCTGTTAGTTCTTCTTTTGAGGGAAAGTGGAGCCGTGAACAAGTTGTGTCACCATCTTCATGACATCACTCTCCAGACTCCTCCTTTCTTACTCTTTGTGGATACTTTTTCCTTTACTTCCATTTTGGTGGGATTTCAGTGGGGGGAACCAAAGGTAAGTGCTCTCTTCACCCACAAGACTGTGAGCTGTAGTTCTTGCTGGAGCTCTTTGCCCTCTTTAGAGAACCCAGGGAGGTAAGGGCAGGGATACATACCTGTAACGATGTGTGTGCTGGCTTGCAGGTGACCCTGTGGAAGGAGTCGGTTGACGGGCAGTGGGTGTGCATCAGTGATGTCAACAAGGGCCAGGGTTCTGTGTCCACTTCAGTCACAGAGGGTCAGCAGAACGAGCAGTGACAAGACAGGCAGGGCCTGGTCTCCACCTGCTGCCTCCAGGACCTGCCCCTTCGTGGGCCAACTGACCACACAGCTGGGAGGAAGAACACCCAGCTCCCACAAGATCACTTTCCTGGGAGTCGTTAACAAATGCAACCAGATTTATCATCTGCCTTAACAAGATTTGATATGGTTTGTAATTTACTGTCCAGCTGAACACACACTTGTTCTGAGGGAAAAACTACGTTTAACCGTCAGCTCTATTATTTTAAGATATTGTTGGTCATTTTTATCTACCTGTTAGGTTCAGGCATCATTTGGGGGAGGATTGTTTCCAAAGTAATTAAATAAACTTGTATTGCTTATAATTCTTCCTGCATTTTTCTAACCCCTCCCTACAAAGCTCGTTTTACCTCTTGCTGGTTAGTGTCCTAGAACGGCATTACCAAAGACCCAGGTCCCTATGGGCCTAGCTGAGTCCTGCCCACAGAGCTGATCTGTCACTGTGTAAGTCCTTGTGACTCAGCTTATGCTTTAGGCACCATACAAAGCTATACTTGGCCTTCAGGGATGGGACTGCAGCCCCCAGCTCTGCTACTTATCCTGAGTATACATCCTCTGCTGGAGACTGAGGCTAATAAAGTCTGCCCTGCACACACAGGGTAGTATCAACCATATCCCAAGAGTTTACAAGACTGAAGAGGAAAGCAGGCACAGTTCACCTGGTTTACTGCCCAGTCAGTGGAAGGAGCGGCTCACCAACACTAAAACAAGGATCACATGCAAGGGGAGGCCCTGGGACCCTGAACTGAAACAGCAGGTCACGGCAGTAGCTGAGACCTGTATGAGTGCCACGAACCTGGAGCTTTCACACGTGAAGCAGCACAGCAAACCTGTGTAGGAACAAACCCCCAACTTACTGGTGAGGAAAATGGCAAGAAGGTCAAGAGCTGCCCTGGGCCGTCCACCACCATGTGCTAAAGCCACCATTGGCATCCTGATGTCTCAGCTCAGAACTCTCAAGGCTGGAATCCGGGACCTGGTGCTGGGGCGGCTCAGCCGTCATCGAGGAGTGGAGCTCACGCCGGGCCTTCACGTGCGCGCACACCGGTGAAAGGTCAGGCCGCTCACTGCAGGAGGTTCTGTGCGTGACTAAGTGTGGACCCCTCTTCTGCCTGTTCTTTGTCCATTTTTCAGCAGCAGAATCCCTGTTGTGAAATAAATCTTACATCATAACATATAAAATTGGAGAAAGTGCAACTACATTGGTTCAAGTGAGGCTAGAGAGGCCTTGGCCCACAAGACCTCCCAAGGCATTCCACAAAATCCTAGCCTGCACAGAACAACAGGAAAATTGCTGCTCCCTCCCTTCCATTATTCAGATGCGAAAAGAAAGGCCAAGGAAGCGCCTTTACTCAGGCTTCTCAGTAGACACAAATTACACTGAATTCTAGTTAGCTCTACATATCTGCCTTCCTTAACAAGCTCTGTGCTCCCGAGGGCAGGCCTGGTCCTCCTTACGGTGCCATATACAAATGAATAATGAGAAGGGACTGGTCCCATGTCTCACAGTGGGTTAGTGATAGCTTATTGGGCTCCTGGCCATAGGCTGTGTTTATAGCTTACACCATCCCTTTGAATAATCTGGAAGTAAGTGAAATTACCACTGTCAACAGTTTATGCTTAGGGTGGTAACACGTTAGCCATTCCTGGGGTAAGGGAAACACCTCCAATTTGTTACAAGAAAACAGGCCAACCAAGTGCAATGCCATGTTGTGTCCATCTTCAGGGCAGTTGCCAAGCCCAAATGAGAGGAATGTAAGGGTAATTTAAAATACAGAGAATTCTAGTTAGGGCAAGATGGCAGTAGCAGCCACACTGATTTTCAATCCTCTCACAAAAGCAAAGCAACTAGGATAGTAAAAGAAACCCCCGGATGACATTAAGGTAGCACCTCAAACTCTGAAACATCAAGGAGTAGGGCCAAACCATTCATAAGGGGGAGATTTCCACTTCCACACATGAAGGATTCACAGCTCCAAGAGTTTCCCTCAAGCCATTAACAACTAGAAAAACAAAATCCATGAAACAACGGCTTTCCGACGTAGGACAACAGGCAGTGTTTGGAAGAAGAGGAAAAAGTGGGCGTGGGAGGGGAGCACCACAGTGGCCACAGCTTTCTTCCTGGAGGCAGTTCCCAGGAAAGGGCAGGGAAACGGAATCCAGAGGGGCCTCACTGAGTTAAAAAGACAGATTTCAGAAAGGCAAAGGTAGCATTTACACAGCAGAGTACTAGAGAAGAGCGAGCTGCTCAGAGACAGCCAGCTCCTCGGATCTGCAGGAGGGTCTCCTAGACTTTTGACCAAGTACTAACCTGCTCATGGGAAGGGTCAAACTCTCGTGACCGAAAAGCAGTAGGCCAAGCAATTCCTGGAACTCAACAGAGGGCGAGTAGTTCAGGTTCCCAAGAACCAGAGTGCGACAGCCTCACGATGCAAAGGGCATTGGGTCGAGTCCCAAGAAAGATCTTGCGTCAATGGTGTATCTTCCATCAGGTCTACAGAAAAGGCTGCTCTGGACCTTAAAAGCAAGCCTTGAAAGCATCAAACTGATCCATCAATAATTTCACTTTCTGCCAGATCAAAGCCCAACACTCTTTAAAGGAGTAACAAGAAAATTCAGGGGCTTCCCTGGTGGCGCAGTGCTTGAGAGTCCGCCTGCCGATGCAGGAGACGCGGGTTCGTGCCCCGTCTCGGGAAGATCCCACATGCCGCGGAGCGGCTGGGCCCGTGAGCCATGGCCACTGAGCCTGCGCGTCCGGAGCCTGTGCTCCGCAAATGGGAGAGGCCACAACAGTGAGAGGCCCGCATAACGCAAGGAAAAAAAAAAAAAAAAGAAAATTCAGCATGTGACAGCATATAATTTACAACGTCCATCAGCTAATCCAAAATTACTGGGCAGGCAAAGAAGCAAGCAAATGACCCCATAACCAGGAGAGGAAAAAAGTGAATAGCCACAGACTCAGAAAGGAGAGAGACCATGGAATTAGCAGATGACTACCTTAAAGACAGCTACTATAAATACGTTCAAGAACGTAAAGGAGGGCTTCCCTGATGGCACAGTGGTTGGGAGTCCGCCTGCCGATGCAGGGGACACGGGTTCATGCCCCGGTCCGGGAAGATCCCACATGTCGCGGAGCGGCTGGGCCCGTGAGCCATGGCTGCTGCCCCTGCGCGTCCGGAGCCTGTGCTCCTCAACGGGAGAGGCCACGGCAGTGAGAGGCCCGCGTACCGCAAAAAAAAAAAAAAAGGAGGAGGAGGAAAAAAACGAATGTAAAGGATAATGAACATAAGAAAAATGGGAGATACAAGAAAGTTGCAAATGGAGTCTCTAGAAATGAACAATTCAATATCTGGAGTGAAAAATATCCTGACACTGACATAGGAAAAATCAGTACATCTGAAGACAGCAATAGAAACCATGCAAACTGAAGCACAGGGAGAAATGCAGACAAGACAAAACAAACACAGGTGACTGTGACTCCAGAATTAAGTAGTCTAAAATATGTGTCAGTTGGATTCCAAAGGAGACAGAAAAAAAATGTTTAGAGAAACAGCCAAAATTTCTCAGCTGGATTTGAACTATAACCCTACAGATTCTAGGAAATTAAAGAAACCCAAGCAGAAGAAAATACACATACAATAATAAGACTGAAAAAATTTTTTTAATTATATAAGCAGCCAGAAAATTTTAAAAAAAGACATATTACACACACAGAAACAAATATAAGAATGACAGCCAACTTCTCATTAGAAATTATACAAATCAGACCTCCCTGGTGAAGCAGTGCTTAAGAATCTGCCTGCCAGTGCAGGGGACACACATTCAAGACCTGGTCCGCAGAGGTCCCACAGGCCGTGGAACAGCTGAGCCTGTGCAGCACAACTTATCCTGAGCTCTAGAGCCCATAAGCCACAACTACTACTGAAGCCCGCACGCCCAGAGCCTGTGCTCCACAACAAGAGAAGCCACTGCAATGAGAAGCCCGTGCACCGCAACGAGGAGTAGCCCCCGCTCGCCACAACTAGAGAAAGTCCGCTCGGAGCAACGAAGACCCAACGCAGCCAAAAATAATAAGTAAAATAAATAAATTTATTTTAAAAAAAAACAAACTGGTTCTAGAACAAAAAATTTCAGATAAAGTAGACTTTAGAACAAGAAATATTTATAAGGGATAAAAAGGAGCATAATAATAAAAGGGTCAGTTCATCAAGAAGGCAACAATCCTAAATACGTATGCACTTAATTAAAATAGAGCTACAAAATACATGAAACAAAAACTCACAGAACTGAAGTCATTTACAATTCCAGTTGGAGATCTCAACACTCCTCTTTCAGTAGCAGAAAAAATAGGACCCTAAAAAACAGTAAAGCTACAGAATACATAAACAAACCTAGCAATCAATTTGACCTAACAGGCACTCATAGAACATTCTACCCAGCAACACTTAAACGCATTCAAGTACATCTGGAACACTCATCAAGACACACTAATTTCTGGACCCTAAAACAAACTAACAAATCTAACAATTAAAATTATCTGCAACATATTCTCGCACTATAATGGAAGTAACCTAGAAACCAATAATAGAATACTTGGAAAATCCTCAAATATTTGGAAATTTAAGCAATACATCTAAATTACTCATGGGTGAAAGAAAAAAAAAAAATCACAATAAGAATACCTATAGAGAAAAGAAGGAACAGAATGAAGGGGACAGGAATGGAAGATAATAGTCTCTGCATGTACCTTGTCTTATACCATTGACTTGGGAACCACATAATGTTTAATAATTAACAAGTAAAGGGGAAAAAATCCCTAAAACCTGAAAAAACAACTGGATGGAATGTTAGGTATATATCAAGCCCATGGCATAACCACACAGAAAATATTTAACTCATTTGATTATATATTCCTAAGACTGCGTTTAGTAGTTTTATGGTTTGTAGTAATTGTCGTAGTCTTATTTTGAAAGTATCATGTTGATACTGTAAGATACAGCAAGACAGAGGTAATTTTGTTAACATAATTAGAAACCAGGATTTTTAAGACAAAGGAAGGAATTTAAGTATAAAACCCAAGAAGTGAAAGCACTGTGACCTTAAGCTTTACTTGAAAATAACAGTATTAACTCATGACCTACTTTTCTCCTTCTAAAAACTATGTTTTTATCATCTATGCACTGAAAAGGCCTAGAAGCAATACTAGTAGTTACCATCCAGATTGTGGTCTTTAAAAACTATTTCCCAGGGAGGGGGAAGGGTAAGCTGGGACAAAGCGAGAGAGTGGCACGGACATATATACACTACCAAATGTAAAATCGATAGCTAGTGGGAAGCAGCCGCATAGCACAGGGAGATCAGCTCGGTGCTTTGTGACCACCTAGAGAGGTGGGATAGGGAGGGTGGGAGGGAGGGAGACGCAAGAGGGAAGAGATATGGGAACATATGTATATGTACAACTGATTCACTATGATATAAAGCAGAAACTAACACACCATTGTAAAGTAATTATACTCCAATAAAGATGTAAAAATAAAAACTATTTCCCACTAAAAGAAACCAAAACTTCTTAAAGAAATGGCAAATTAAGGTCAGAAGCAGGAAGGACACACAAAAGATGAGGCCAGGATTTCTTAATGAGACAGAAAGAAAACAAACTATTAAAAACAATAGGGTTGTGTCAAAAGCACACAGGAATAAACTCTGTAAGCATCAAAAAGAAAATGCCTATAATGGATTGAAACACTTATATTTTAAGAAAAAAATCCATGAGATCGGTTCAGTATGGTGGAGTAGAAGGACGTGAGCTCACTCCCTGTCACGAGAGCACCGGAATCACAACTAACTGCTGAACAGTCATGGACAGGAAGACACTGAAACTCACCAAAAAAGATACCCCACATCCAAAGACAAAGGAGAAGCCACAGTAAGACAGTAGGAAGGGCGCAATCACACTACAATCAAATCCCGTAACTGCTGGGTGGGTGACTCACAAACTGGAGAACACTTACCACCACAGGAGTCCACCCACTGGAGTGAAGGTTCTGAGCCCCACGTCAGGTTTCCCGACCTGCGGGTCCGGCAATGGGAGGAGGAATTCCTAGAGAACCAGACGCTGAAGGCTAGTGGGATTTGATTGCAGGACTTCGCCAGGACTGGGGGAAACAGACTCCCCTCTTGGCGGGCACACACAAAGTACTGTGCGCATGGATACCCAGGGGAAGGAGCAGTGACCCCATAGGAGACTGAACCAGACCTACTGGTTAGTGTTGGAGGGTCTCCTGCAGAGGTGGGGGGTGGCTGTGGCTCACCATGGGGACAAGGACACTGGCAGCAAAAGTTCTGGGAAGTACTCCTTGGCCTGAGCCCTCCCAGAGTCCACCATTACCCCACCAAAGAGCCGGATAGGCTCCAGTGCTGGGTCGCCTCAGGCCAACCAACCAACAAGGAGGGAACCCAGCCCCACCCATCAGCAGACAAATGGATTAAACGTTTACTGAGCTCTGCGCACCAGACCAACACCCAGCTCTACCCACCACCATTCCCTCCCATCAGGAAGCTTGCACAAGCCTCTTAGATAGACTCATCCACCAGAGGGCAGACAGCAGAAACGAGAAGAACCACAGTTCTGTAGCCTGTGGAAGGAAAACCACATTCACAGAAAGATAGACAAAACGGAAAGGCAAAGGACTCTACCAGATGAAGGAACAAGATAAAACCCCAGAAAAACAACTAAATGAAGTGGAGACAGGCAACCTTCCAGAAAAAGAATTCAGAATGATGATAGTGAAGATGATCCAGGACCTCAGAAAAAGAATGGAGGCAAAGATCGAGAAGATGCAAGAACTGTTTAACAAAGACCTGGAAGAATTAAAGAACAAAAAAAGAGAGATGAACAGTATAATAACTGAAATGGAAAATACACTAGAAGGACTCAACAGCAGAATAACTGAGGCAGAAGAACGGATAAGTGACCTGGAGGATGGAATGGTGGAATTCACTGCTGTGGAACAGAATAAAGAAAAAAGAATGGGGCTTCCCTGGTGGCGCAGTGGTTGAGAGTCTGCCTGCCGATGCAGGGGACACAGGTTCGTGCCCCGGTCCGGGAAGATCCCATATGCCGCAGAGCGGCTGGGCCCGTGAGCCATGGCCGCTGAGCTTGCGCTCCACAATGGGAGAGGCCACAACAGTGAGAGGCCCACGTAACGCAAAAGAAAAAGAAAAAAGAATGAAAGCAAATCAAGACAGCCTAAGAGACCTCTGGGACAACATTAAACACAACCACATTTGCATTATAGGGCTTCAGAAGGAGAAGAGACAAAGGACCTGAGAAAATACTTGAAGAGACTATAGTCAAAAACTTCCCTAACATGGGAAAGGAGATAGCCACCCAAGTCCAGGAAGCACAGAGAGTCCCAGGCAGGACAAACCCAAGGAGACACCTGCCGAGACACAGAGTTATCAAACTGACAAAACTTAAAGACAAAGAAAAATTATTGAGAGCAGCAAGGGGAAAACGACAAGTAACATACAAGGCAACTCCCATAAGGTTAACAGCTGATTTCTCAGCAGAAACTCTACAAGCCAGAAGGGAGTGGCATGATATATTTAAAGTGATGAAAGGGAACAACCTACAACCAACATTACTTTACCCAGCAAAGATCTCATTCAGATTCGACAGAGAAATCAAAAGCTTTACAGACCAGCAAGAGCTAAGAGAATTCAGCACCACCGAACCAGCTCTACAGCAAATGCTAAAGGAATTTCTCTAAGTGGAAAACACAAGAGAAGAAAAGGACCTACAAAAACAAACCGACAACAATTAAGAAAATGGTCATGGGAACATTCATATCGATAATTACCTTAAGCGTGAATGGATTAAATGCTCCAACCAAAAGACACAGGCTCACTGAATGGTTACAAAAACAATAGCCACATATATGCTGCCTACAAGAGACCCACTTCACACCTAGGGACACGTACAGACTGACAGTGAGGGTATGGAAAAAGATATTCCATGCAAATGGAAATCAAAAGAAAGCTGGAGTAGCAATACTCAGATAAAACAGACTTTAAAATAAAGAATGTTACAAGAGACAAGGACAGTACATCATGATCAAGGGATCAATCCAAAAAGAAGATACAATAATTATAAATATATATGCACCCAACATAGGAACACCTCAATACATAAGGCAAGTGCTAACAGCTATAAAAGAAGAAATCGACAGTAACACAGTAACACAGTAATGGTGGGGGACTTTAACACCTCACTTACACCAGATGGACAGATGATCCATACAGAAAATTAATAAGAAAACACAAGCTTTAAATGACACAACAGACCAGACAGATTTCATTCATATTTGTAGCACATTCCATCCAAAAACAGCAGATTACACTTTCTTCTCAAGTGCACATGGAACATTCTCCAGGATACATCACATCTTGGGTGACACATCAAGCCTTGGTAAATTTTAAAAAACTGAAATATATCAAGCATCTTTTCCGACCTCAACACTATGAGATTAGAAATAAATTACAGGGGGAAAAAACGTAAAAAACACAAACACATGGAGACTAAACAATACGTCACTAAACAACCAAGAGATCACTGAAGAAACCAAACAGGAAATCAAAATATACTTAGAGACAAATCACAATGAAAACACGACGATCCAAAACCTATGGGATGCAGCAAAAGCAGTTCGCAGAGTGAAGTTTATAGCAATACAAGCCTACCTCAAGAAACAAGAAAAATCTCAAATAAACAATCTAACCCTACAACTAAAGGAACTAGAGAAAGAGGAACGAACAAAACCCAAAGTCAGTAGAAGGAAAGAAATCATAAAGACCAGAGCAGAAATAAATGACACAGAAACAAAGAAAACAATAGCAAAGATCAATAAAACTGAAAGCTGGTTCTCTGAGAAGATAAACAAAACTGATACACCTTTAGCCAGACTCATCAGGAAAAAGAGGGAGAGGACTCAAATCAATAATATTAGAAATGAAAAAGGAGAAGTTACAACAGACACCACAGAAATATAGAGCATCATAAGAGACTACTACAAGCAACTCTATGTGAATAAAATGGACAACCTAGAAGAAGTGGACAAATTCTAAGGAAGGTATAACCTTCCAAGACTGAACCAGGGAGATACAGAAAAGATGAACAGACCAGTCAAAAGTAAGGAAATTGAAACTGTGATTTAAAATGTCCCAACAAAAAAAGTCCAGGACCAGATGGCTTCACAGGTGAATTCTATCAAACATTTAGAGACCAGCTAACACCCATCCTTCTCAAACTCTTCCAAAAAATTGCAGAGGAAGGAACACTCCCAAACTCATTCTATGAGGCCACCATCAGCCTGATACCAAAACCAGACCAAGATACTACAAAAAAAGAAAATTACAGACCAATATCACTGATGAATATAGATGCAAAAATCCTCAACAAAATACTAGCAAACAGAATCCAACAACACATTAAAAGGATCGTACAGCATGATCAAGTGGGATTTATCCCAGGAATGCAAGGATTCTTCAATATACGCAAATCAATCAACGTGATCCACCATATTGACAAACTGAAGAAGAAAAACATGATCATCTCAGTAGATGCAAAAAGAGCTTTTGAAAAACTCAACACCCATTTATGATAAAAACTCTCCAGAAAGTGGGCAAAGAGGGAAACTACCTCAACATAATAAAGCCCATATACGACAAACCCACAGCAAACATCATTCTCAATGGTGAAAAACAGAAAGCATTTCCTCTAAGATAAGGAACAAGACAAGAATGTCCACTCTCACCATTGTTAGTCAGCATAATTTTGGAAGCCCTAGCCACGGCAATCAGGGGAGAAAAAGAAATAAAAAGAATGCAAATTGGAAAAGAAGAGGTAAAACTGTGACTGTCTGCAGATGACATGATACTATACATAATCTTGAAGATGCCACCAGAAAACTACTAGAGCTCATCAATGAATTTGGTAAAGTTGCAGGATACAAAAGCAATGCACAGAAATCTCTCACATTCCTAGACACTAGCAATGCAAGACCAGAAAGAGAAATTAAGGAAACAATCCCATTCACCACTGCAACAAAAAGAATAAAATACCTAGGAATAAACCTACCTAAGGAGGTAAAAGACCTGTACTCAGAAAACTGTAAGACACTGATGAAAGAAATCCAAGATGACACAAACAGATGGAGAGATATGCCATGTTCTTGGATTGGAAGAATAAATACTGTGAAAATTACTATACTACCCAAAGCAATCTACAGATTCTATGCAATCCCTTTCAAATTACCAGTGGCATTTTTTTTACAGAACTAGAACAAAAAAATCTTAAAATTTGTATGGAGACACAAAAGACCCCGAATAGCCAAAGAAGTCTTAGGGGAAGAAAACAGAGCTGGAGGAATCAGACTCCCTGACTTCAGACTATACTACAAAGCTACAGTAATCAAGACAATATGGTACTGGCACAAAGACAAAAATATAGATCAATGGAACAGGATAGAAAGCCCAGAGATAAACCCACACAGCTATGGTCAACTAATCTATGATAAACGAGGCAAAGATATACAATGGAGAAAAGACAGTCTCTTCAATAAGTGGTGTGGGAAAACTGGACAGCTACATGTAAAAGAATGAAATCAGAACACTTCCTAATACCATACACACAAAAAAACTCAAAATGGATTACAGACCTAAATGTAAGACTGGACACCATAAAACTTAGAGGAAAACACAGGAAGAACACTCCTTGACATAAATCACAGCAAGATCTTTTTTGATCCACCTCCTAGAGTAATGGAAATAAAAACAAAAATAAACAAATGGGACCTGATGAAACTTCAAAGCTTTTGCACAGCAAACGAAACTACAAACAAGACCAAAAGACAACCCTCAGAATGGGAGAAAATATTTGCAAACGAACCAACAAAGGATTAATCTCCAAAATATATAAACAGCTCATGCAGCTCAATATTAAAAAAAATAAACAGGGCTTTCCTGGTGGCACAGTGGTTGAGAGTCCACCTACCGATGCAGGGGACACGGGTTCGTGCCCCGGTCCGGGAAGATCCCACGTGCCGCGGAGCGGCTGGGCCCGTGAGCCATGGCCGCTGAGCCTGCGCGTCCGGAGCCTGTGCTCCGCAATCAAAACCCAACCAAAAAATGAGCAGACCTAAATAGATATTTCTCCATAGAAGACATACAGATGGCCAAGAAGTACATGAAAAGGTGCTCAATAGCACTAATTGTTAGAGAAATGCAAATCAAAACTACAATGAGGTTATCACCTCACACCAGTTAGAATGGGCATCATCAGACAATCTACAAACAACAAATGCTGGACAGGGTGTGGACAAAAGGGAACCCTCTTGCACTGTTGGTGGGACTGTAAATTGATACAGCCACTATGGAGAACAGTATGGAGTGTCCTTAGAAAACTAAAAGTAGAATTACCATATGACCCAGCAATCCCACTCCTGGGCAGATAACCAGAGAAAACCGCATTTCAAAACGACACACGCACCCCGATGTTCACTGCAACACTATTTACAATAGCCAGGACATGGGAGCAATCTAAATGCCCATCGACAGATGAATGGATAAAGAAGATGTGGTGCATATATACAATGGAATATTACTCAGCCAGAAAAAGGAATGAAATTGGGTCATTTGTAGAGACCTGGATGGATCTAGAGACTGTCCTTATTTTGAACATTAGTAAGTAGGAAAAAAATGATGTATTTTTCTTGCCTTTCCTGTACAAACTGTATTATCAAGGTGATAAAATAATTGCTGAAGGAAAAAATGCTAATAAATGTAGAAAGGAACAATAGAAAAAGAATCAGGTTTAGGTAAGGGGGTTGTTGTAGAGTAAGAGAGTGTGTTTTATCTGTTAAAGATGCACACTGAAGATTTTAAGGCTGAAAATACATGATTGCTGAGATTTGCTTTTAGAATATTCCCCCCAAAGGAAAAAGAGTATAGGGGATAAATACACGATGCAAGATGTTAATAAATGTTGAAACTGATGATGAATGCTTGTGGAGACTCATTGTATTACTCTCTCTGCTTTCATTTTAAGGTTGAAATTTTCCAGAATAAGAAGTTCAAATATACATGGAGAGAGAGTTTATCTTACATATGGCCCAATTTTCTGCTGGAAACATTATTTTATAATCAGAAAGGAAGTGCCTGAGATACTTGTTCAGTATCTGAGAAATACAGATTCCCACGCCCCACTGCAGACTTACTGGATCAGGATCCGAAGACGAGACATAAAAAAGACTGCTTTCTTACCGCTTCCCCTAGGCATCCACTGCAGCCCAGCACAAGCCTGCAGCCAGCGGTTGAGATTAGATGACCCTACAGGCCTCACCCTGAGATCCCAGGGCTCTTAGCCATCCCTAGACTGTGCTACCTGTAGCTCTGAGAACAGTTTCAGCACAGTGGTTGGCAGGGGGTGCGGGGAGTCAAGCTACAGAGTGTGGAGGGGCCAGTACCCATAAGGAACAGGATACAGGACAGGAAATTCTGCCTGGACACGGTAGCATGAGGGCATGAAGGCATCAATAGACCTTTCCAGGGTTAGAGAGACCTGGGCATATTTTAATGCTGGGGGCAAAAGCCGTTGGAGAGGAAGACTGAAGACAGGAGACCAATACTGGGGGCTGCAGCCCCACGATGGCAGGAGAACAGGGAAGCCCCAGTGGGAGAGGCTGTGTTTGGAGCAGGAGGGATGAGACAGCACTGGGCTAAGGATGTGGAAGTTGTAAGAGTGACACCCATGATGATCTAGAGCTCGTCCAGTGCAGCAGCCGTGAGCCACAAGCAGCTGCTGAGCACTGGAAATGCGGCTGGTGTGAACTGAAATGTGCTGTGAAAATACAATACACAGTGGATTTTGAAAATTTAGTAAAAAGAAAACCAGTGCCAAATATCTAAATCACTTATAACACTGATTACACGTCAAATTGATAGTATTTTGAATATATTACAGTATATTATTAAAATTGATTTTATCTGTTTCTTTTTGTGGTTTTTAATGGGACTCCTAAGGAATTTTTAATTGCATGACTGGCATGATACTTCTAGTGATCGATGCTGTTCTACAAGTTACGGAAGCCAGAACAAGGAGAAAAAAATAAGCCCCGCCAAAGAGCCCTATCTCAAAAAATGAAACCCGTTTCTATCACCCCAGAATCTGCCTCATTCAGACCAAGGTTTGGCCAAATTCATGAAAAAACTCCTTGCTCAGCCAACTACTTAACAGCACAAACAGAATGACAGTGGACTGTGTACACGATTTGTTCTCAGAACCACTGACACACAGCAGTTAATTCGGTGATGATGCGCCCTTCCCTGTGGATGAGGCCGGGCTCTCAAGGCCCTGCTGTGGGAAGGAAAGCACCAACCAGCAAGCAATCCAGAGAAAGGTTCAGAGAAGGAGACAGACGGACAGACCGGCCTTGGCATTATCCACACTCAAACGAGGGGAAACACGTGCTGGGGCAAGTCGGTCCTCCCCACCCCGAGCCACACAGTCCTCCTCAAAGGCCTCTGGGCTCAGGTCTGCGTGCATCCCCACCCCAGCCCGCACCCTGTCCACAGCCAGGGGTGGGCAGCGAGGTACTTTCTGGGTGCCGCCTCCCCATCCCTCAGTGGCTCCGGCATCCTTCCTTCCTCCCCCAACCAGCCTCCGCTCTGCGGGATGTGCTTCGGGTGCTTTCCAGCCCACAGGCCACCTTTCTGCTCCGGAAGGGAACGCAGCAGCCCGCGTGGGTGTTTGCCTGCGGGGTGTTATCTAAGATCAACACTGGCAGTTCCTGTCTCCAGGGCCCGGACTGAAGGAGGCCTCACATCTCAGTGGGGCTTGGTCACCATAGTCCGTTTGGGGTTTTGGGGGGGCGGGGGGGCAGGGGGGGGCCCTGCATCGGCAGGGGGGGGGGGGGGGGGGGGGGCCACGCTCTGAAAAAGCTGCAGGCCTTCTCTAGCATCTCCCCACCTGCTCCACCTTCAGCCCTTCTGAGCTCCGAGGCCAAGAGGCATCAGCTCAGGTAGCCCGCAAGGGCGAAGGCCTCCAGGTGACACGCTTACACTCTGCTGGGACTGCGGGAGGATTCCGGCCCCCACCCCCCGCCCCACCCAGTGCACTGGTGGTGAGAAGTTTTCCAGCAGGAGGTACTCAGTCCCCACATTCTACTGAGGGGCTCAGTCCAGCCCCTCCCAGGCACCCACTGTCCCTAGAGTCTCCACAAGGGTCCAGTGCCCCCTGACGACCATCTCAGTCAGGCGGTCATCGGATGACCAGCGTTCTGCTGGCTCCCCTGCCCCATCCCGTCGTGCTCAGGAGCCTGACTAGGCGTCCGGGCACTGCCACTGAGGGCTGTGTTGCTTTGGGGAAAGTGTGGTCCCTGTGGCATTCAGGTTTTCTCCCCGTGAGATAAGGGTGCAGCCTCCCAGGTGTTTAAGGTCGTGTCCTGTCACTCCTCTGCTCAAGAGCCTTCAGTGGCCTCTCTCTTCCAGATCAAGCCCAAACTCCTTGGGCCCCCAGCTTCCAAATTGTGCTTATCCCAACCCTGCACCTCCTTCTAGGCCTTTTCTTACAACCCGCCCCATTGCCACCCTCCTCCGAGCACCCAGCCTTCTCACTGGGGCCACAAACAGCCTGCACCCACGCCTGCTGTTCCCCTCCGCTCCTGCCCCTCTGCCTGCAGCGGTGCCCTCCCTTCGAAACCCTGCTCCACTTCCGCCGCCTGGATCACGGAGCCCTTCCTACCCTCCCAGCCCGAGCCCAGCCAGAAGTGAGCTCCTCCTCTGAAACGCTAGAACGTCTACACAGGCAACTCACCGAGCCCTTAGGAGTCACCACCTGGGCATCCTGTGGGATGAGCCGCTGCGGGCACGTAAGGAATCCCCCACGTGGTTGATGCACTCTTCGTCCGCGAACATCTGACGTGGCAAAGGCTGGCCAGGGTACAAAAGACAGTTGTCACCTGCATGGTACTTGACAGGTTACAAAGGATTTCACACCCATCACCTCAGTTAATCCTCAAGCCCCTCTGAGAGGCAGCCGTGAGCAGGGGGACGCTCAGTGATCTGCGTAAGGCCAATCTGTGTGTGGTCGCCTGTGGCAGCACCAGGTCCCGGCTCTCCTGCCCCCAGGGCACTCTGCTCCCTCTGAGAACCTGGCTGGGCGAGGGGAGAAAGGCCCGCACATTAAGAAAGAGCAAGCTGAGCAGAGCCATCACCACCACCCAGAGGAAAGGATTGGACACTTGCCCCTTATTGTTGCCCTTAGTTTGTACTGGGCCGATTGCATCCCTGTGGGTCCCCTTTACACACTCGTCCATCCCCTGTATTTCCTGGGAGTTGGTAATTGAAACTACAGCGTCTATAGACTCAGGTTTGATTTTTTTGCAAGGTGGAGCACGTGATTCTACCAAGAGTTATAGAAGAGTAAGACTTTATTTTATTTGCTTGTTTCTTATTAGCAAATGAATATTCAACGCAAGCACTAAAAAGAATTCCAAAGAAGAAAACATTCAATAGCATATGTCCTTCCAGATAGTTGGCTGTCTATATTTGCTGTTATTTTTGTCTTGTATTTTTTCCATAAAATGGGATCATACTACACATTTTAAAAAAAAAAAAAAAAAAGGACTGGCGTTCAGCCGCTGTTGGAGATGGTGTGTGCCCTGCTCCCCTGGAAGCAAGGGAGTGGCAGGAGGGCCAGTGAGCCAAGGCTGCAGAGCAGCAAAGCCAGACCAGACCCAGGGCCACTCTCCCCCCTCCCACCTAAAGCAGGGCCAGGCACGCTTGCGGGCAGGAGCAGCAGACGGCCCCTCACGTGGCTGTCCCAGGCCACCCAGCCATCTCTCAGGGCGTTTGCCCACCGCTGTTGGTTTCTACCCCGAGGACAACGTGCGCACCTTTAGTTCCCAAGGAATGTCAGTCAGCCCCCGGATGCTGGGCTGCCCTGAGGTGGGGCTGCTGGTTTAAAACAAACACAGGCTGCCTATATAATGACCAGACAGCCACCAGGCGCCACCTCCACCAGGAATCCCAGGTAGGCACTCCGGCGACTCTCTTGTGTGTGGGAGGGTCTGTTTATGGGTTAATTCACCTCCACTGCCAGGCATCCACAGGCCCATCTGAACTCGGGGCGGTCCCATGACCTGGGGCAGCCTGGTTGCTTAGAGCTGGGCTTGGGAGCCGCCCCAGGGCCCCCATGTCTCCTGGGACCTTGCCCGTTCAGCTTCCTCAAACATCCTCGAGAAACCTGGCACAAGGTCCTCGGGGCCTGGGATAAAGGACATGGGGAGTCGCACTGCCAAGCATTCTGCCCCCAGATGAACACTCTTGGAAAGGAGCACACACATCCTTCCATCGCTCCTACCTGGGGGAGGCGGCCAGAGAGGGCGCTAAGAGCCGCTCTGCTCAGCAATCGTGGCCCCAGGTCCGGGTCAGAGCCCTTCAGCCTGTCTACTGGGCTCAGAGGTGCGGGGAGGGAAGCGGGGGGAAAAGAGGTGATGGAATGGGGGGCGCATGCTGCCCAGAGGTGCTCTCTCCTCCAGGCCCATCTGCCCCCAGCCAGCCGAGGCCATGCCCTCCCCAGGGACCGTCTGCAGCCTGCTGCTCGTCAGTGTGCTCTGGGTGGACTTGGCCATGGCGGGCTCCAGCTTCCTGAGCCCTGAACACCAGAAAGTGCAGGTGAGACGTCCCCCCACGCAGCCCTGCCGCGAGCGGCGTGACCTGGGCGGTGGCTCACCCTCTCTGCGCTTCAGCCTTCTCCCAGAGCACAAAGGAGGACGCTGGGTCTGACCGTGGGCCCACACCTCACTCTGCTTCTGGAAGGACAGGGGGGCTTAGGGCCCTAAGGAGAACACCTCCTCTTTCTAGCAGAGAAAGGAATCCAAGAAGCCGTCAGCCAAACCGAAGCCCCGGGCCCTGGAAGGCTGGCTTGACACAGACGTCAGAAGTCAGGCGCAAGGCACAGGGGACGAGCTGGAAATCCAGGTGGGTCCCTCTGCAGTTTTATGCTTTCAGCAGTGGAGGGGATGGGGCGGGGGAGGGCGTGGAGTGGCGGCCATCCACAGGGACTCATTCACCAGCCACTCAAGGAACATTAAATAGCACAAGAACAGTGGACTCTGCACCACTGGGCTCTGTTGAGATCGGCCTTGCCGATCAACAGGCAAACATCTAAGCAACTCTGCTGTATTCGGATGAGCCTCAAGCAGAGGGGGAAGGGGTGCCCGCAGATGCCAGGTGATCTCAGAGCGGAGCCAGCAAACAGACACTCAGGAAGGAAGAGATGGTCACAGACTGGAGGCGTTTCCTGCAGAAAACTTTCTGATTGACTCAGGGGCCCCTCGGACCTTACCTTACCCAATCTTACCGGGTGGCAGCCTGGACAGGTGAGCGGAGAGCCCAGCTCTCACCAAACCCCACCTGTAGACGAGGATGGGGCTCATCAGGCTTGCTTGAGCTTTGATGAATAGTTCACGGGGCAGGGAGGACGAGGAGAGAGAAAGCGTGAAGGCGTTTTACAGTTACCCGTCGGGCAGCCGCGGTCTGGGGAATGGTTCTGACAAGAGTTTAGGTGAGGACAGATACCTGCACGCAGGAAAACCAGAATCCCCGGGTGGTGCCTAGCAACTGCTGTTAGTAACTGCGGCCTCACCTTCCGGCTGCTTTACCCTCCTGCTTCGCATTTACCTCTACAACCACCTGTGAGGTCAGTGGGGCTGGTTTCTGTGCCCTCATTTAGAGATGAGGAACCGAGGTTCAGCCGAGGGAGCTCACTGGGCTGAGGGGCCACAGCCCTGCCTGGGGAAGAGGTGGGACACACAGTCTGGGGGACTCCAGTCCCCAAGCCCTGTGTCCACATCACTGGTCTGGCAAAGAGCGAGCAGGTGGCCGAGGAAGTCTCCTCTGCCCAGCCTCAGCCTCCCTCCACCTACCCGCAGCCCCTCCTCCCCTGAGGGGTCAAATCCCCGACCCTCGCCCTCTGACCCTCGCCCTCTGACCCTCGCCCGGCACCTCCTCTACCACGTGTGAGACCCCACCTGCCACGTTCCCACTCATCAGCCTGCAAATCCTTAGCCTAAAACCAGGGAACTTTCCCGGTGAGACTGCCAGGTCCAGTGGGGCCAGAGACGCCCTAAGTCAGCCCAGGCGGGGAAGAGGTTCCAGTGGCTGATGACTCACTGGACGTTTCCAGTTTCCACAGAGCAAACGGCAGGTCCTGCCTCCGCTAGAACCAGGAGTCTGAAACGTCGCAGGTGGCGAGACGCCAGAGGCAGGTGGGAGGGCTGTGACACAGGCCGCAGAGCTCTGGCTGTGCCCACCGAACCCCTCCAGGGCCGGGGTCCCACCTCACTCATCCCAGGCCCCTACACCCCCTCCAAAAGTTTTCCTGAAATCAATCAAGTTTCAGAGCTGGAAGCTTTCGAGGCCAAGTTCCACCCATCCCCCACTGACCACATGAGACACTAAGGCACCTTTTCAAGTCGCTCAAAGCCGCACCCCTATCCAACAGCTGCTGCGCCTCCCGTCAGTTGCCCGTCGCCGGTTCCATGGTGCAAACCAGCCCAGCAGGTCCCCAGCTTGGTGCTCGTGGTGCTGCAAAGTCGGCTGGGGTCATCGAACCACCCGCATCAGCCACAGGGGTGGAGGGAAAATGAGTATTTACTGAAGGGAGGGAACAGAGGGGCCTCAGTTCCCCCAAAATCACTCATATCATCTCCACTCGCTCTACCTTCACGGTGGAGACAAGAGGGGGAGGTAAATTTTAAAAAGGGGACCAACAGATATCTGTTGTTTTAATAACATCTCTGAGCATCTCTGAGCATCTCTGCTCATCTGTGAAATGGGAGCAACAGTGGCTCCTGCCCGGAGGGAAAGGGGCTCAGCCTGGGCCTGACCAGGGCAAGGGCTGCACGCAGGGCAGGGCAGCGGCTCTGGGGCTCAAAGAGGCTCCAGGGCTGGTGGACTCGGGCCTGCAGTCTGGCCCTTGCCTCCACCTCCCTCTGCGGCCCCAGGCAAGTCGGGGCCTCAGCTCCTTCATCTGAAAAATGCGGCTGACGTGTCCTGTCTGGAGTGCAAGGAGGCAGGAGGACCAAGGACCGAGGGCTCCCTTTCAGACCCAAGATCCCTGCGTCAACTCATCCAGAATCTCAGTGACCAACAGGGCCAGGCACGCAGGCAGTTACTGGGTGAAGGGAGCTAAAGATAGTCTCCGCTCCCCAGGTGAGAAACGATGATGTGGCCGAAAACAGAGCTCTTTCCTATTCACCCAAAACTGAGCTCCAGTAAATCATCTCATAGGCTGCCGAGAAAGTAGGGGAAATGGGGTGCTCTCCCTGTAGAAGGGACGAGACGGAGGCACAGAAAGAAGAACAAACTTGGCTCAGAGCATCGTTCTAGGGAAAGGTCAGCTTCCTGTCCAACTTCCCACAGAACAAGGAGAGGCCTGTGCAAATGAGAGGAAGACCACCTGGGAATGGAGGAAGGTGGCAGGCAGAGACCGTCCCCCAGGCTAGTGCTATGTACACCAGGGAGAACCCTGCTCCCCAAATCACCCTGCCAGGGCCTGAAGCTCTACCACTGGCCATTCAACCTTATGTCTTCCTAAGCTGCAAGGAGCAGGGAACCTTGATCTAGGGGACTTCACAGCTTTTATCAACAACCTTCTCAGAGGTAAGAAAAGAGGGTACAAGGTAAGCCTCCTAAAGATGGTGCGGACGGTAAGACTAGGCCTGGGCAGGAGGGTAACCTGGCTGAGTTGTCCCCTCAGTGGGGCCTGCTGAGAGCCCAGGGCCTCCACTGGGATGGGGGCAGGGGGTCAGGGCAGGCACGGGAGGGTGTGACCTCTGACAATTCCTGGGTCCTCCTAGTTCAGCGCCCCCTTTGACGTTGGGATCAAGCTGTCAGGGGCTCAGTCCCACCAGCACGGCCAGACCCTGGGGAAGTTTCTTCAGGACGTCCTTTGGGAAGACGCCAGCGGCAAGTCCTTTCTCCAGTTTCCTCGGAGTCCCAATGTGAGTCCGCCTATGGGTGACAAAACAGAAGTTTTCTTCCCCATCCCCACCTCTCAAAAGAGCTTCTAATTCCTCTTTCCCAAACACAGTCAACCCTCAGTACCTGCGGGGGATTGGTTCCAGGGCCCCCAGCTTTTAGGGGATGTGCCCAAATCACATGGTCCATATTCTGAGGCCAGCGCTCCCCCCATTACAACACACCACCTCCGTCACCTTGTGGAAGAAAAACCAACTTTGACAGTACTGGCAGAATGGCGGACACAGCACTATTTTTTTGGTGGTTTTTTTTTTTTTTTTTTTTTTTGTGTTTTTGGTGGACGATCTGTCCATTGGTGTAAGTGGGGTGTTAAAGTCCCCTACTATTATTAATATTTTTTTGGGGGTTTTTTTTTTTTTTTTTTTTTGGCTGTATGTGGGATCTTAGTTCCCTAACCAGGGATCGAACCCGGGCCCCCCCGCAGTGGAAGCACGGAGTCTTAACCACTGGACCCCCAAGGAAGTCCCAGACACAGCACTTTGACTTGACCTCTTGCTTTTCAGAAACGCCAGCCAACAAGTGACCGGCCCTGAGTCCAGCCACCTCTCCATTTTCCCACCCTCAGAAGCATTCACCTGGCTTCCAGAACGCTTCCGAGACCAGCCCCAGCTCTGAGGGGTACCAGCCTAGGAGGTGAATAAATGCTCAAACTGGATGGTGAAGTTTCAAAATGTTTATTTCAGGAAAGAGGAAAATTTCACATTTCACTGAAAAACACCCCCTGCCCCATTCCTGGTCTATGGTCAAAGGGAAGAGAAAAGAACATGTAGCAACGAGGTGTCAAGGCTTAGAAAGCCAAATTAGACCCACTTCTACAAGCAGATTAGGCTACTGGGGGAATGGAGGTGGGGGAGAGGAGGTGGAAAGAAAGGGGCAAGGAGGGGCGAGACAGAGCAGAAACAGGAGAAGACCAAGTTCCTTTAAATATCAGAGCTTCCCGATGCAAAGCTGCACAGAGAGCTTATTAACGACCAGCAAGGCCAGGTGACACTGTCAGAGCCAACAGCCGTTGCACCGACATCCGTGGGCAGAAAAGGATGCTGGGAATGTGAGAGCCTGAGTTTGAAGTCAGACTGAGTGGGCCGCTAACAATGGCTAGAGCCACTGCTGGATACAGCTGACCTAACTCCTCCTCCTTCCTCCTCGTCCACTGAAAAGACCTGGCACAGCAGACGCCACCTCATGTGGCCAAGGCTGGCCATTACCTTGGTTCCTTCATTGATCTGGGACACCAGGTTGATGTCCAAAAACACTTCCAGCTCCAGCTCACAGCTGAAGTGAGCCTTGGTCCTTAAATTCCACAACTGAATTCCAGTGAAGACCCAGTCTTCCTGGGAACAATGTCACTTATCAGTCACTTGCTCTCTGGTATAAACACGTGAACTGACTTGAGAGCTAGTGACGATGGATGCGTGATCCAAGGGGAGGAGCACCGCCCATCCCGACAGGTGCGCACCCGTCGGAAACATGCAGGATGCCCCTCTGCGAAGCTGGGGTAACATCCATATTCTGGAGAAACCTCTGTCACAAAGGGCTCCCTCTAGGAGCCAAGTATCTTCTCGAGTGAAATTCTGGCCATCTGGCACTCAAGGCACAGCCCTACAGCACTAACCACTGATCACACTAAGTGGGCACCCCGAAACCCCACCACCATGCCTCACACCATGTGTGAGGAGCCACACATGGTCCATGGAATGTCACATGATCAGAGACCCTCTTAGAAATGCAGAGTCTCAGGCCCCGCCCCCACCCTAGTAGATCAGGATCTGCATTTTAACAAGACCCCCAGGCTCATATATAAAGTGGCTTAGAGGCCACGGGGTCCTATTCAGGCAGCAGAGCCAGGTCGGCCCACCTGGCTTAGAGCAGGTGTGGACTCTTACATAACTTAGGAAAATGCAGACTTGGCCAGAGTGCCCTCAACAAAACTGAGAACGCATGAAAAAGCTGTCCTGTTCCCTCTTTCACTTATCTCCCCGCCCAACTCTCTAAGCCCCAGCTCTGCTGTCAACTCCATGCCCATGCATTGGGCACACAACACACACACACACACTCTTCCATCTCTCAGGGAACCACACACCTGACTACCTGTCCGCGCAGTGGCGTAGCTCACCGAGCCCTTGCTTCTGAAAGCATCTGCCTCTAAGTGGTAATCACACTTTGAAAGGCATTATCCCCACTAGAGGAATCTAAGGTATTGGAGAGCAGGTGAACTACTTGGGTGGAGGGAGAGAGGAAGCAGAAGTCCACCTCCATGAGCCAGCCACTCGCTCTGATGCAGAGACCCACACGCGGGCCTGGAGCTGAGGCACATCCCAGCTCTAAAGCTTAGTAGGGGTGCAACCCTGATCATCACTAGCCAGGCCCACCGTCCTCTTCTCAGCACCCAGCGGAGGCACCAAGACTCAAACACAGTCAAAGGGCCCAAGAAACCAGCTCCCAACCTGCTGGAGAAGCAGCCAGACGGGGCTCCAGGGAGGATGGGGGCCAGGCCCTGGGGGGAATGCTGGTCACCTGATGCTCACCCACAAAGACAAGGCCTTACTCCTTTCTCAAGGGACACACAAGCCTTCTCTCCCACTTGCCTAGGTCATTCACTCCAGAAACAGAGGTTAAGCACCCACTCTGGTAAGGCTCTCTCACCTGCCCCAGGCAGCAGGGTGGGGTGGAAAGCTGAGGCCTTCACGCTCACACCTGAATCTGAACACCAGCTGTCTGGTCCAGCCCACGACACTGAACTTCTCAGGCTCCTCCCATGTAAAACACCCACCCCACCCCGGTCACTATCAAGGTTGAACACGGTATGTCCCACGAGGACACCTGCACATAGGAGACATTCAATTATCCTGATAGCCACCATTTACAAGCATTCTTGCTGTGCACCAGCACTGTTCTAAATACTTCTTACGTGAACTTAATGTAATTTCAGTGAATTTTCACAACAGACACACTTCAGAGGGGGAAAACTGAAGTTCAGAGGAATTTAGTGACTTCCCAAGGTTACATATCAAACACGTTTCCGACTCACCGAGAGCTGTGGGCTCAGGGCCCCACTCCCCCACGTTCGGCTGCTTCTCTACCAATGTCACCCTCTTGCCCTGCTGCTTGGGGTCCTAGGGATTCCTTCTGTTTCTGTTTTTCATTTTCTTTCATAATACACGGGGTCAACTTGGAGTGGGCTGAAGACAATTTCAAGTCAACAACCAGCAGAAATAAAAGTGATCACAGGAAACAGGCAACACACTTGAGGAAACGTAGCATTTCAAACCTGGTCCCACGTCGGCCTTCTCGGACCTGTTCCTGCACGTGTCACTTCCCGACACCACTAACTTCCGGTTCTCTGAAGCAGATGTATATACCCCTGGGCTGAGCAAGATATTTGCCGCAGAAAAAAAAAACCCTCCTTATAAAAAACTTTATTTTATAATATACCCAGTACATTAGTATAACAGCTCATGTATTTAACTTTTTTTTAAGTAATTTATTTATTTGTTTTAATTTTTGGCTGTGTTGGGTCTTCGTTGCTGTGCGTGGGCTTTCTCTAGTTGTGGCGAGCGGGGGCTACTCTTCGTTGCAGTGCGAGGGCTTCTCATTGTCGTGGCTTCTCTTGTTGCAGAGTACAGGCTCTAGGCACACAGGCTTCAGCGGTTGTGGCACTCGGGCTCAGTAGTTGTGGCTCGCAGGCTCATCAGTTGTGGAGCACGGGCTTAGTTGCTCCGTGGCACATGGGATCTTCCCAAGCCAGGGATCAAACCCATGTCCCCTGCATTGGCAGGCAGATTCTTAACCACTGTGCCACCAGGGAAGCCCGTGTTTAACATCTTACACACTTACAGAGGGGTAAGAAATTCTCTTACAACAGTGTACAGACAGAAGAATAGAGATCCACGCTTGGCTACCTTCCTTTAGTCTGAATCCACTTCCAAACACCGATGACAAATGAGCATTTACAGGGAGCACAGGGCTGCCTGGCCACTGACTGACAGCTCTGCTGCCATCCTGGACGCTTTATTCAAGCACCGTACACTTCAGTGGCCCTTTGCCCTGATCTTACAGAAATGCCTGAGGCAAAAATGAAAGTGTTCGCGGCAAATGATTACTATTGGTCCCAAACTTAATACAGAGAGATGTAAAACACCAGAAAGGCCAAGAGCAGATTTCCAGCCACAAAGAGACTATCACTGTGTCCAGTGGACATAGCTGCCATATGTCCAGCTGGGACAGAGCTGAGACAGTGAGGAATGTGCTGGAAATACGCAAACCAACGACTGTGCATCTGACATGAGGCATCAACAGATTCCAAATTTCTTTACCATTCTTAGAACAGAGCCTCCCTTTTGACGGGTTTACTTTGGGCTTGAGCACTTACTTGTGTTCAAGGATACCTTAGGACAAAACTGGAAGCCTGACTGCAAGCAGTGAAACAGAATTTCCTCCAAAGTTTACCCAGCGGCATCAGAGTTCACAGTCCAAAGCCCCAGAGTACAACCGAGTCATCAACAACACCCTCGTGTACTCAATTTTTCTTCCTCCTACTGGAACAAAGAAGGTGTCTATGTATTTTTCACTGCTGAGAAGCAGCAGTGTATCTGGGTGTTTCCAGACAGTAAAATGAGAGTTAATGCTCAAAGGCAGAACTTTTAAGAAGGTACCAGGGATTCTTCTTTTCAGTTGAATTTTAATTCTTTTTAGCAAATCTTTTTTTTTTATTATTTTTTATTTTTGGCCACATTGGGTCTTCGTTGCTGCACGCGGGCTTTCTCTAGTTGCAGCGAGTGGGTGCTACCCTTCGTCACGGTGCACAGGCTTCTCACTGCGGTGGCTTCTCTTGTTGCAGAGTACGGGCTCTAGGCGCGTGGACTTCAGTAGTTGTGGCACACGGGCTCAGCAGTTGTGGCTTGCAGGCTCTATAGAGCAAAGCCTTCAGTAGTTGTGGTGCACACGCTTAGTTGCTCTGTGGCATGTGGGATCTTCCCAGACCAGGGTTCAAACCCGTGTCTCCTGCATTGGCAGGCGGATTCTTAACCACTGCGCCACCAGGGAAGCCCTTTCCAGTTGAATTTTGCTGAGGCACAGGTACATTTGTGAATGTCTCCAGACCTTTGGATTCTTAGGTTACAAAGCTAGTCAACAACTAAACCATCGTTAACACTCTGAGAAATATAAACGAACATGGAGACCATGGGAGTTGGCTGAAGATCCATCACTTTATTTTAAGAGATGGTCAAAGGGAGCGAGAGGGCAGAGATACAGAGGCATTCTGGCAACACAGCAAAAACAATCAAGTCAGCCATCCAAAAACAATCAAAAACAATGCCAACCAGCTTTCACTCCCACACAGGTAATGTTTCACTGTGTAACAGAAATGATAATCCTAAATCCTGGAGATAAAAGTATATAGCACCTTGTGCTTTACTTTGGCAGGGAGACTGCAATGGCTCAGAGACATCCACTGAGTTATCACTCTTAGTCCTTGAACACAGGCCCGGTTGGTTTCCTTCGGAGGCAGTTGTGAGGTACAGGCCTTGCTGTGAAAGAGATGGATAAGGGACAGTTCATTGGGTGACAACAAAGCACTGTGAAATACTTAGCCCTCCAAATCTTCCAAGCAGGAGAACAAGGCCCCGGATTTGCCAAATCTGCGGCACAGGTGACGCACAGCTGATCCATGGAAGGTCGACAGTGAATTAAGGCCTACTTCCCAGGCCAGCAACTTGGGTACCGGGGCGAGGGAAATACCGCATATGAAAGGCAAAGTCCATTCCCTTGCAGGTTACGAGGTTCAAAAGCACCTTCCACAAACACCTAGAGGCATCCAACATAAGCACTGGATCTTACGATTTCAGCTATTGGCCTCCAAGAAACAGACAAGGGACTCAGGGTGGCCTGTCGAACTGAGGAAGATTGGAATAAAGGATCCTTTTGTCCCAAACGCAGAGCATCCTCACTCTTAACCCTTGACCGTCATAACCTTCCAGGGCCTGTAATGAACACACCTTTACAAGGCACCAGCAGGGAGCAGAGCACAGCTCAGAACTTGAGATGACCTGGCTGTTCAAAGTCCAAGGAGTGGCTCTCACTTTCACCACGGAGAAAGGACGCAGCAGAGGCCAAGGCAAGGGAGAGCCCCAGGACGGGGAACGGGAGATCCATGGACACCAGGCCTCTTGTTCTGCATAGGCAATAGAACAGGGCTGGGCAGTGCCAGCAGAGCTTTGGAAAATTAAATTGGTTTACCTCTCGACCTGGATGGGGCACACAAGGGGCTGTTACATGAGATGAAACAGAAGGAGTATTTTTGGTCCAGTGCTCCAGGAGAAGGGGGCAGAGTGGAGCACAGGGCAGCTGGGACCCCCTGACAGCAGACTAGCAGACAGCATCTGCTGCAGACTGGACCCTGTCAGTTTAACACAACTGAGCTGCAGCCCTGGGCGCCTCGGTAAGTGGGATCACCTTCCTCGGGGTCGTCTTCCTCAAGCGGGCTTCCTCCTCCTCAAGTCCCCCAGTCTGTCCAGATGTTCCTCGGCCAGGACTTTCCCTGGACCATGAGCACCCCTTTGGCCCCTCCATATTGATGGCAGTGGAACCAGTGAGACCAGCAGCCAAGGTCCTTCCACCAGTGCCAACTCGGAGCTGACGCAGCAACAGTGAGAGCCACACTGAAGAGTCACCCGGGGGAAGGGAGGGGCTGCCTTCTCTGGCCGCAGGAGCATCAGCCTCTAACACAGGTCTCTGGCAAATGTCCCCCAGAGGAGATCTCCCACCGGGGGTTCGTGTTGACAGTGGAGAACCAGGAACCAAGCTACATGCCTACGTGCACTTAGCTGAGGAGCAGGGTGACTTTATTCACAGACTGCTCGCGCCACAAGCTGCGGAGGCAGGCACCGGGCGGGCAAGCTCGCTGTGCCCTCACATCAGCCTCCTCCTCTTCCCAGGCCGCCCTGGAGCACTGCAGCCGGGGAGGCCAGCCCGGAGCCCTCGCCAGCCCCGCCCACGCCGGCCCCACCCCCAACCAGCCTGAAGCGGAAGCCTCCGACGAGGTCTCAGGAAACGTCCTGTCCGGGTGTCCTCCATCCCAGCGGGCTCTCAAACATCCTCGAGCAGGGACACACAGGCAGAGCTCACATGGCCTTTCTCCTGTCAGGCCGCTGGTCATCCTGGAGGGCGGGGAAGAGAAAAGGATGAAGGTTAAACCTGAGTTCACTCAAGACAGACCAGGTTCATTGCTCACCCTACGTGCTCTACATTTAAAAAATATAGCCAAAGTCATTTTTGTCCTGGTTTTTAAAAACTATGTAATGTGATTTTTATCACCTTTTCTGGGAGACTCCTGATGGCACCCTCTCTGCTTAAAGACTGTAGAGGCGGCAGGTGTTCTCACGCAGGGTGGCCAAGGTGCGGGCAAGCGGCAGGTCTTTGACCCTGGCAATCTCTCGAACCGTGTGCAAGGCCAGGCCTGGGTGGGCGTACTGGCAAAGGCTCTTGGGAACCTGGAAGACACCAAGCATTCTGGATACCGTTGTGCCTTCTGTGCAGAGTTGTCACGCACAACTCCCTCCCCGGCCCTTCCCCAGCAGGGCCTCTTTGGAGCTGTGTAGAGACCCCTTTACCTGCAGGTGCAGGGAGAGTCCCAGTCAGGGGGGCTCTGGGTGAGCAGGGTCCCACGCTTCCTTGGACTACCCTCTACAGGGTAGGGCTTTGCACTGCCTGGAAGAGAGTGGTTACCCTTCAGCTTCTCAGCCCCCTAGACTTTGGTTCTGCAAAGCAACAGAGAGGAGACATCTACACAGCCAAGGGTGGGACCTAGAAAGGTACTGTGGCTCTGTTCCTGCCAACCTTGCAAGGGGGACTGCACACCTCCCACCCTCTCTCCTCAGTGCCTCAACTCAGCTTGAAGACACCCTTACCTGTCGAGGCAGGAAATAGGGAGCATCAGTCTCCACGATGATCCTCTCCAGCGGGATCTGTTTCAGAGACCCCCGGGCCTCCCAGGCAGAGGAGTAGGTCAGCACTGCCGTGAAGCCCACGGACATGTTGGGAAAGTACCGCAACAGGGGCTCAATGACTGGGTAGCTGCCGGTGAAGCAATGCCTGCAAGGAAGAGAATCCCAGATCAGGGCTCTCTCATAATGCCCTCTGCAGAAGCCCCCAACTCCCTCTGGACATTTCACCTCTTTTAAGTTATTTTCGGTGGGTAAATTCTCAGAAATGGAAAGACTGCATCCAAGGGAAGGACTCACAGCCAACACAAGTCAGGAGCAGAATTAAAAACTGCAGCCCATCTGGATCACACCTACAGTACGTAAAAACTACATCCGTGTAATCAAATGAACCAGAAGGAAACAAAAAAATAAAAACACTGGGGAGTGGCCTACAGGTGAATTTTCTTCTCTTAACCTGGTATCTGTTCATGTTCTTAGTACAGTACACATTAGTCCAGAAGGGCTGAGTGACTGTGCCTCATCTCATCTCTGGTGGTGGCTCCACTCAGAGGCATCACTCTCTCTGCCTGGGCGCCTGGAAGGCAATGCTCTAGAGGCCTAACCACCTCACCCCTTCAGCCACCTGGCACCACCTGGCTCGGGTTCTAGACTCCCTGCTTTTTCCAGTTAACCCAACTTACCCGTCATGAAAGTGCCAGTGGGCATCACCTCCTGACCCCTTTGTAGCCAGACGCAGCTAAGGGCCCCTCCGCTGGTTCCCAGGGCACCCTGTGCCCACCTCAGCCCCATGCCCGCTGCAGAGTCGCCAGCTGACGGTCTCCCACTGCTCCCCAGGGCCCCCCAAGCCAAGCCCATGCCCAGGACAGACACACCAGGGCAGGCTGGTGAGTTTACCAAACTGGAGAACCCCTAGATACCATTTAGAGAAAATACATCCTGGACTTTAACTGCGGGTGGGGGAAGTGGGGAGGGATGAGCTTTCAAATTCAAAGTAGGAGAGAAAATTTCTTTTCAGGTGCCCTGGAATGTTCTCTGTGTGCTCAGTCACTGGACCCACAGCAGCCTCTCCCAAGATCAACAGCTCTCAGTTCTGCGAACCGAGCCTCCACTACAGCCTGCTTCATGCAATGGGGGTCACAGTGATTTAGGGTATTAGCTCAAACCATATGAAGTTGCCGTTTTTTAGGTTAAAAGAAGGTCAAATATCAGAAATTTCACATGGGTCAACCTGACAGTTAATCTTGAGAAAAGATTCTATGTAAAGACGTAACATCATCAATCCACCCCTCACTGAATTCGTTTTCCCACGAACGTCCTAGACAGAGGAACATGTTCACTTCATTTGCCCGCTGAAGTCCTAGACTCTCACCTGTGAATCTTGTAGTCTGGAGGCACAAATTTTTTCATGATTTTCAGCAGATCGTCATCAGCTTCTCGGCAGTGGATCACCAAGGGTTTCCTGAGAGACACGGCCAGCTGCAGCTGCCTCTCAAACACCTGGGAGGAGACAGAGTGGCAACACCTGTGGGTTAGGGCCACTCTGGATGTCTGTTACCCCCAGAACAGCTGGTCCACTGCACAACCCCCACTGTCTTCTTCAATTTTCTTTACGTTTAAACTCTATAATGCATAATAATAGCTAACACTTACCGAGTGCTTACTAGGTAGTATTATTATTTAGGTGTATTATAACGTAATCCTCACAAGCACCCTAAGATAGGTACTGCTGTTAGCCCATCATGCAGTCAAAGAAACTGAGCCTCCAAATGAGGTCAAGTAACTTGCAGCTGGTAAACTGTAGCACCACAACGCAAATTTGAACCCAGGCTGTCCACACAGCCACCACTAGGCAATGCTCACGTGGGGCTGCAGGGCTGGGCTGGGCTCAAGAGCACCACTACAAGTGTCCTCCCCTTCACTGCCCCCGCCTCCACTCCCACTCCCAAGAGGTAATCCATCGCCTTACACACCTTTTCCTATGCAAAAAGTTGCCATGTATACGGTCAGTAAAACGCCTGGCTCTCAGAAGGTGCTCAGGTATTTGTGGAAAGAATAAGTACTATATGTATTTCCTGCAGCTTTGCTTCCTTTACTTAACCAAAATCACATCTCCTTCTAGGTGAACACCTACAGATATACTACTTTTTTTTTTTTTTTTTTTTTAACTCTAGCTACTTTAAAATTCTTCAGTAGTAAAATATACCTGTTGCTAATAATTTTAAAGAAAAAAGTAGGCCTAGAACTTATTCTTTCCTCTTATTCTTTCCTTATTCTTATTCTAAGTTCAGGTTTAGAAAAAAAGAACAAAAATACTAATTCATTATAAAGAAATTACCTCAACTTAAACTTTGTTTTCACGAGTAGCTTTTTCAATTGTGCAATATCATTCGTGTTTGAATTTTTAACATCAAATAAGAAGACGCTTTTGGTAATTTGAGTCAGGTGGTATTCACTTGAGAATGACATTTTCAAGTCCAACACTTACACTGCCTCTTCTCAAAATAGTGGCACCGCGCCAATACCAGTTCTGATATAACTCACTTTTAACCAGTGTTTTCAACTAAAGCAAAGTGACCCTTGGAACCAACAGCACAGAATGCTTGCCAAGGACTTTAAAGATGAGCTAGTTCCAGTACCTACAGCCGGCGGTACTCCCCAACGCATCAACCCTCCTTGAACTCCTCCAGAGGCACGAGGTTGCAAGGGATTCTGATTCCAACATTTAATTTTTGCTTCTAAAAAATTCTTCTTTGAGCACTCAGTACTATTATACTCAAACCACTGAGTACTCAAACTATTATAGCCTTGGGATGGAATACAACATAGCTGTTAAAAAGCCTATTTTTCAAAGCACGTTCAATGAAGCAGGAACATTTTCACAGTGGAAAACACATTCAAATCTGTAACTTTCTAACTTTCCTAAATTCTTTTTTAAAAAGCACACGCATACAACACACATTTCCTTGATCCCATGACAGGTGCTTGTAAGACATACCACCAATTGTCCCTTGCAATTCTCCAAGGGACAGCAACATTAAAAATATGAATTTCGGGCTTCCCTGGTTGGCACAGTGGTCGAGGGTCCGCCCGCCAACGCAGGGGACGCGGGTTCGTGCCCCGGTCCGGGAGGATCCCACATGCCGCGGAGCGGCTGGGTCCGTGCGCCATGGCCGCTGAGCCTGCGCGCCCAGAGCCTGTGCTCCGCGACGGGAGAGGCCACAACAGTGAGAGGCCCGCATACCGCAAAAAAAAAAAAAAAAAAAAAAAAAAAAAAATAGAATTTCAAAACACATCTGAATTTCAAAAACATTAAGAAGGAAGAACTGTTAGGGGACAGGAACTGTGCCTGGGTAGGAGCATCTGTCCTCCCTGGGAAGCCAGGCGAAGCACAAGAGTAAATGCAGCCCGCTGGGAGGGAAAAGTCTTATGACGGTAATGGTCACTATCTCTGATGGAATGGGAAATGATCTTCACACATTTGTGTATTTTTCAAATATTCTGAAATGGGCACACTAACTTTAAAATTAGAATAAAAATATACTGTTTAATTAAACAAACACAACGTGTTGCTTCCCAAGAAGGAATGGAAGTTTTGACATCTGTATCATTAGCTGTAAAAGTCACTCAGCACCTAGGCCCCTCCTCTTGCTTAATGAAGCTGAAAGGTAAGAAATAGTTTGTGAAGCATTTGACCAATGACATCTACAGGGTCTGGCTAAGAGCAATCATATTTTTAGAGACTCTAAACTCTTTAGTTCCAAAAGCAGAGCAACCCTTGTGTTTCAACAACTAAAAGAGGAACTAAATAAATAACAGTTTGTCAGCAAACTAAGGACATTACCTTGTGCTGCTCCGGGACAGGCGTGGTGCACTTGTGAGAGTAATCCAAGCCCATCTCCCCAAATGCCACGGCCTTGGGGTGCCTTAACGCCTGCAGAAGATTTCTTTCTTGACTCTCATTGTAGTAACGTGCAAAATGGGGGTGACAGCCAAAGGCCCCCCACACCAGATCCTCTTTCAACAGGTCCTCCCAGAGGCCATCTGTCAGTGTGCGAGGATCGCAGAAGTCGGAGATGCAGCCCTGAAACTCCTTAGGGAAGGAGCTGCTGTAAATTTTCCTGAACTTTGTGAAGCTCCCTTTGAACGACAGCTTGGAATAGAGCATGTCCAAGTGACAATGGGTATCGATGAAACCCTCCAACCTGGGCTCCCGACGGCTCCTGGGCAGGGAGCCAGATGCGGGCCCTCCACACGGACGTGGCGGCATGTCCTCCCGGAAAGTTCTTTTCTCCTTCACCTCTTCCTCTTCCGAGCTTCTGGAGAAACGAGATGAACGCGACTTCCGGGATCTGCCTTCCTCAGCGGCCTGGGGCTCTCTGGAGTTGTGCTGGGGGCTCACCGTTGAGTGGGGGGAAGAGCCCCGGCCGCCCCTCTCCACCTGCACCGTGTCGCTGCCGCCACTGCCCACGGAGTGGTAGCCGGGGGTCTTGGGACCGCTGGTCCAGTAGCTGGCGTAGTCACACCAGGGACTGCTGTACAAGTGAGCCGGGTACATGACGTAATCCGTGGGGAAGGGAGAAGGCTCTGGAACCGCTGAGGGTTTCAGGGATACGGGCTCCTCCTGAGAGAATCTGACTGTGGCAATCTCGTCCACGTCGGACCAGTCACTTCCTGAAGAGGTGCGCTCCAGCACCACCTCCCGGTCTTTAGGCTGCAGAAAAGAAACAGGTTAGCCTTCGTCCTATGTGAAGACAGCCTCCTGTGCTCAGTCACCTCCAGAACAGAAGTCCTGGCTGCTTTTCTGGCCGTGATGATGGCTTTGCATTGGCTCCTTTGCTCACTCTGTCACCTGTTTTCCTTATTATTCCCAGGAAGTGAGCCAGCTTACAACTAGGAACAAGTCCTGTCAGCTTCAGGGAATAAACTTGTGCCCATGGTCTCATATGCCATCCCTGAAAGGGAAGCTGTGCCTACATTCCCTTTCTGAAGACCCCTCTTGGGAAACACTGCTCTCCAGAACACACAGTATATTGGGGGTTTTAAAGAAAAGAAGCACCCAGCATCTCATCCTTAACAACAGGTCTCTCACACATTCAAAATGCACAACCACACAGTTGTAGCAGTTTCAAGATGTGTTTGCAAATTCTTTGATATTACTCTCCACTGTAAGATGGGGTTTGTGACCCCTCTCCTTGAACCTGGGCTAACCTGTATTGTAACTGATGGAACCAAAAGGGACACTGCAGCTTCCAGGGCTACGTCAGAGCAGCCTTGCTACTTCCCCTGGCTCTCTCTGCTTGCTCCTCTGGGAGAGGCCAACCAGCATATGATGTCTGAGTACCCACGACCACATGCTAGAGAAGTCACACACAGGTGCCAGCACCAAGTGCCTGACGTGTTCACATGTGAGCACATGTCAACAAATAAAACGTCTATCGCATACACTAACACATAATTAACATGTTTGCAGTCCAGCTCTTCAAAATATAATTCACCATTTTTTCCAAAAACAAAAGTTAATCTGATTAAAATTACAAAAAACGCCCACATGGAAGGTAAGCGTTTCTCCCCAAAATGATGCTCCCTTTTCTGAGAGGTCTGTTTTATATATTCAAGTCCCCACGAAGTCTCTTCTATTACAAGATGTACTCCTCTGTTTGAAAAAGAAAAATGACCCCAAACAAATCTCAATCAAGCTAATTTGAGACCCCAAACAAATCTCAATCAAGCTAATTTGAGATGTTTAAAGAGGTTCTCTAAGCTCATTCTTTTAAAAAGAAGGGGAGATGGGAAGCAAAAAAAGGTAACAGAGTTAATAATTATTCCTGCGGGTATGACCTCACAGTTCTGTGTTGGACATCATTTTTAACAAAGCTTTTCAAGATTGTTTTTACTTTTTTTAAAAGATAACTTTTTAAAAAGCAGTATGGTAAGTGGTTATGCATAAAATTACACTGGAAAACACTTAAGATATGTATAAAGTGGTATCCAGGTGAAGGAGCAGGGCAACACAGGGCCAGCTAGAAAGCTATTTTTCACTAAAAACATTTTTATTTTTAAACAATGTAAATATATTTCCTAAAAAAGTAACCTAAAAAATAATTAGACATAGTTACACTGTTGGGCTCCCAAAAATATACCTCCAAAAACTGCACAACACAAACTGAATGCAATGGGAACAGCTATTTGCAAGATGGGATAGAATTTCCACCGGCAGACCAACACAGACTCAAAAAGTGCTACACTGCATCAGTAAGATTCGGCAACTCAAATGACACCTTTTATTTATTTTAACAACAAATAAATAACAATGCCGGGTTGGGGAGGGGAGAGGAGGAGGAATCTACAGAGACTAAGAGATTTAACACAATTAGAAACTGATACACATGACTCTTACATCCTGTTTCAAAAAAACTGAAACAATCATGAGACAGGGAAATTTAATCACTGACTGGATAGTTGATGCTATTAAGGACTGTGGGGAGGGACTTCCCTGGTGGTCCAGTGGTTAAGACTCCATGCTTCCACTGCAGGAGGCATTGGTTAGATCCCTGGTCAGGGAACTAATATCCCAAATCCCGCATGGTGTGGCCAACAAAAAAAAAAGGATTGGAGGAGAGAGAGGGCAGAGGGAGAGCTAAGAACTGCAGTTATGCTTGTTTTTCTCCCTAAAGATCCTGTATCTAATTTTAGAGATACACACTGAAATATTTATGGATGAAATGATACGGTAGGTGGGATTTGCTTCAAAATAATTTGTGGAGAGAAAAGGGATACAGAGATAAAACAAGATTGGCAGTGAGTTAATACTTATTGAAGATGAGTGATGGGTATGTGGGTAATTTTCATACATGTTTTAAATATCCCATAATAAGAAGTTTAAATAGAAATAATAACAGTTAAAATTCCAACTCAGATGGAAGGGTAGAGATGTCCTCCGACTGCTTCACAAACTTCTCTATCATCCGAGAGTATCTGTTAAAAAATACCAATTCCCCAGTCCTATCTCAGACCTCCTGAGTCAGATTCTTTCATTCTTATCATCAGGGAAGTTCAGGAAATCATATTACATAACACAAAAAGTAACTCCAGTGACAACAAAGACCATGTCACAGAAACATGTGAAAAGGTTTAACAAAATTATTTAATGAAATGTGAGGCTGGAGGAAAAATGGCAGAGTGGGGAAAAAAGTGACTTCAAAAATGCACATCCACCTAGAAATATATATGATAAACAGACTTATGACGACGTCACCTAACACCCTGAAAGGCTTCAGATAGTCAAGTTGGCCAGGAAAATGTTTTTGCATTTCCTCTTTGGGAAAACCGGAGACTACCTATACTCAAGACTGCCTAAGGTTCAAGCCCGTATGGTAAAATTTAAATCTACATTTATTGAGAGTCTACTATACTCGAGGCACTGAGCAAAGGATTTTCATGAATTAATTCGGGGTTCAGCAAACTGTGACCCACAAGCCAAATCCAATGCACTGCCTGTTGGTGTAAATAAAGTTTTACTGGAATATAGTCAGGCCCATTCACTTAAATATTATCTATGGCTGCTTTCATGCTACTACAGCACAGTTTAATAGTTGCAACAGAGGGATTAAAAGCTCAAAAAGCCTAAAATATTTACTATCTGGCCCCTTACAGAGTTTGCTGATCCCTGTATGAGTCTGTGATAACATTTAAAGAACCATGCCTTTTATACAGAGGAAGAAACTGGGGCTCCAACAGGTTAAGTGACTTTCTCAAGACTGCAGTTTAGGGGGACAGAGCCAGGATTTGAACCCAAATGTCTGATCCCAACACTCATCTGTTGACCTACCATATCATGCTGCCCCAAATACATACCCAACAGATAATCTAAATGTCCAGTTTGACAAATAGAAGTTTGGGTATATAAGTTTGGAAAGTTCATCCATACCATGGAATTCCAGGCAGCCAAACAATGATCTATGTTAGACAGGAAACACAAACATTGTATATTTGGTGGGAAAAGTAGTTTACAAAACCTACTGTTCTTGGGATTTCCAATTAAATACAGCACACGTGGGTTTTGTCCTCCCCGCCCAAAAACTCTTAAAATTACAGGAAATGGACTTGAAAAAGCATAAACCTACAAAGAGAAAGCATACAGAATAAACAGCAAAGCAAATTAAATAAAAATTTGATGCTAGAAGCAGATAGATGAACAGTTACTGGATAAGCAGATCGCAGATGGCCAAAACCTAGGCCCGCAATGAGAAAAACCCAAAAACACGCTGGATGACACTACAGGACCCCAGAAGACTAAGGAATTGGAGGTACCAGACCTCTCAAAATGAAGGTGAAGCTGGAAATGAAACTAAGAGAACTTGTGAAGTTAGATCCCCAGATCCCTGCTCCCATCCGGTACAGATGGGTCTGCCCCTTCCCCACCCAGCAAAAGATAAGGTTCACCCTTGGAAAACTTAAACCACGGAGACTGTGGAGTAACCAGGGACAAGAGACACATAGCTGAGGGTGAGAGACCATCACACGCTGGACGGTGAGAACCCAGGCACCTCCCTCAATCTGACCCCTAAAACACTAGCAGCCAGAGGTGTGTTCCTGGTCAGAGCACTGGAAGATTTGTCCCACGGACCCCTAGCAGCCTCTGAGGATAAAGCTACAGATCCAACTGTGGGTCCACAGGTTATCACCTATGTTCAAGGCAGCAGTTAGTAAGCCGTTCCAGGCACTGAGAACTTCCAATTGGCTTTTTAATGCTTCATTTTTAAAATATGAACAGATACCCAAAACATCTGAGGAAAGCCCTATCACAAAAGACGGAAACCAAAATATTTAGGAAAAAAAAAAATCAGAAGGAAACTCAGGAGTGCAGAAAGAAAACTTCAAAACAAACCTTTATTCATATTCTCAGAGAAACAAGAGAAGGTATTTAACCTCAAAACAAGAACAGGATGTTCTAAAAAAGGAATACCCAGAAGACTAAGCCAGTGTTCTTAGATATTAAGTATGTCAAAAATTTTAAGAGTATATATTATCATTATATACACTCTCCTTACTTATTCATAAAGAAAAGAGACAGAGGAAAAAAGGAATCTTAAGGAAACAATTAAAAGGGCTATACCTTGAAAAAAAAAAGGTGGAGAAAAGATTACTTATTTTGACAACAATGAGAAGAATTTTACGGTACTAGCAATTTGGAGACGAAATAGTCATAGTCACAGGAACAGAGAAACTAAAGGAAAAAACAAGGTAAGATGAACTCCAAGGAAAATCAACTTTTGTAAGAAAGGAAATGTAATCAGAGTATACTAAGTAACTCAGCTATGAATATGGTGATAATAAATCAAATAGATTTGGCTAAAAATGGTATTATGATACAGGGAGCTGCAGCAAGGGAGAGAGGGTACATTTCCGGGCGCGGGTACCGTAGATGTGCAGAAAACTAAATTCTCATTTCCTGAGTAGGAAGTCCACAGATGTCTACATTTTCAAAAAATAAACAACGAAAGATTACTTAGAAATATGGAGGTAAGTACTAGAAGCGAGAGTTAAAAGAGACGAAAGGGGCTACCTCCAAGCAGCAGTAGTGAAGGATGGGCGGAGATGCGTACAACAGAGGAGTGCTTTTCTCCTCCGAATTATAAGCAGTGTTAATAACCGTTAGTTTCCCTCCAATATCACTCAGTATCGCTCTCTCCTTCCTCTACAGCAATAAAAGCTCATCTGAATGTAAAGCTTCCCAGATGGAAATTAGCCTGGAATCTTCCAGACTCTCTTGCAGGTGTTGGCCAGGTTTCTAGATTCTTGTCAACAGATATGAGCAGACAGAACGGGGACCGCTTCTGAGCCCAACTCTTAAAAGGGAGGGAATGTACTATGCTCTTCTCCTGTTCCTCCTGAGTGGAATGTCAATGTAATGTGCTGAGCCCGTCACAGTAGCTCAGACCGCAAGATAGAAACTGCTGAGGGGCAGCAGAGAAGCAAGGAGAAGACGCCCCAGTCCCCCACACTGTGGAGCCATCCTCCTTAAAGCAAACTTCGGTTTTCTTTAAGCCACTGTTATTTTGGCCTTTGTTACACAGGCAAATCTATGTCTTAACAAACATATAAATCCTAAAACAAAAACAGCACTGAATTGAGGCTTCTTAATAACTCTGAGAGCTATGTTAGAAGAGAACCAACGATTTGCTCCCTGGAGCCCTGGGTAAGTCAAGTGCAGTGTTGAATGAGAAACACTCAGGATCAAACTAAAAAGACCAAATACATTTAACAGAACTCAAAACCCCATGCTTGGCATGAGCTTGACTCACTTTCTGGCCGTTTACGTGCGAGTCAGAGTCATCCAAAAACTCCAGGACTGGACAGCGCTTGTCAATGACCGTCCTTCGGCCACCCAGGGGCCCCTCGCTCGGCTTCTCCTGAGGGTCTGTCACTCTCCTGTCCCAGAAGCTGCTCTTCTCCGGCACAGCCTCCTCCTCCTCCGCTCTGACCTCTGGGGCAGGCTTTTTCTCTTTCTGAGGAGCACACGTGGTGACACTCCTGGCTGGCCCCTCTCCGCGGCTGGCGCGCTCTGCCGTGTTGGGTTTTGCCTTCATGGCAGCCTCTCCCTTCCTTTTTGGCATCGACTTTCCCAGGATGCCCTGGATGGCCTTTAGGTAGATCACGGTAGAGCCTTGGTCTCGAAGTCTATCCCTCTGCCTTTTCTGGACCTTGTTTGGTTCCTCAATTATGTCATTTTGAACCTCAGCTTCAGCTGCGAATTCAGAATCCATGGGGTTACGAGAACTATCTTTGGAATCAACCTGGAAGGAAAATGACACATTATTAAAGGTGATTTCCTATATGAAGCACTGGGCAAATGAGACACCACTGGAGATGTCATGCCAGCCCTCAGCACTGTCAGCCACTGTTAACAATTTCAGGGGCTCCCAGCCTGCTCCCTCCCTCCATCCTTTCTCTACAGGTGCCACAAGGAGTTCTACAATCTGGCAACGTCACACCTCTGCTTAAAACCCTTCATCGGCTCTGCATCTGCCTGCAGGATACATCCCAAACTCCTGAGTGTGACCCCGGAAGCCTTCCTCCCCAGGCTGGCCCCCAACCTTCCTTCCAGCATCACCTCCCACCTTTCTCCACACACCCAGGTGTTCTGGGAATGAGGCAAACGCTGGAGAAGGGGGAAAGGAGGGCCCCAGGAACAAGCAGTGCCCCCAGCGTCACACCAGCATTTCCTGACACCTTTTGGACATACGTTGTTCCTGTTGCCTGAAGTGTCCTTTCTTCTGCCTTGGCCATCAACAGAACTCAAATGACACCTCTTCTGTGAGGACCTGCCCGATGGTTAGTCACTCAGTCCTCTGACCCCCCGTACTTCAAATATCCCTGTTACAAGACTCCACACACTGCACTGTGATGAACTGCCTTATTCTCTGCACCTCCAGCCCCAGCACAGCCTTGCACCCAAGCACTGGACATCCACTGAGTAAAGATGCAGGAGACAGGACCACCCGTGAAAGCTTCATCCCTCAAGAGCCAAAACGCACAACGCTCTCTCGTGTCTGGGCTGCGTGACCCTGCAGAGGGTTCCTCAAGGGAAGGATCCTGCCCTCTCCATCTCCCCACCCCTCACACCTAACACTGGGTCAGGAGGAGCACATGCTCACAGAGGGCAGCAGCAGAAAGAACACTGGCTTTGAAGTCAGACTCATCTGAGATTATACCACAGCTCTGCCCCGTACAAGCTGTGTGGCCTTGGTCAAGTCATTTAACTTTTCTGAGTCTCATCTTCCCAGGGCCTACACAGAGCAGGTGCTCAAATATGTGTTGGCTGATATCTAAGTATTTGTTAACTAATACGTAAAGGTAACACTGCCATCAACTATACTTCTATGAACAAACAAGAAAAAAAAGATTAAAATCTCAAGGGTTTAGCATAACCATGATTTTACTTCTCCAAAAAAAAAAAGATAACAAGGCCCACCTCACAAGACTGACGATTATGTGCGCATCTAGAGGTCAGATATTGAGACTCGTATCTGACAAGCTCTAGCACAGCATAAAGCTTACATTTTCCCTTCCACTCTTCCTTCCCCAAACTGAATTAGAAATTTGGGTACGTCATACTAAAAACTAAAATTAAGGTAGGTGAAGATGTTCATGATAGACACATTTAACCTTCTCTATAAAGTAAACAAAGATCATCAGCTACCATTAGAATCTGAGAAAACCTCGCAATTATCCTGGAGGTAATAAGGCACAAACAAGGAGAGGCTGGCCAGAAGGAATCTCTATTGATTCCAAAATGCCCAGTCTAGCTATGGTCTTTTATGGTGTTCCCCACAAAACTCTTAAGTTGAAATCTGACCCCCAAGGTGATGGTATTAGGTGTGTCCTTTGGGAAATGATTAGGTCATCAAAGTGGAGCCCTTACCGATGGGATTAGTGCCCTAGTCAAGGGGCCCCAAGACAGCTTCCTTGCCTCCTCCTCCCATGTGAGGACACAAAGAGAAGACTGTGACCCAGAAGAGAGTCCTCACCTGACCAAACTGGCACCCTGATCTCAGACTTCCAGCCTTTAGAATTATAAGAAATACATTTCCGTGGTTTATAAGCTACTCAGACTGAGGCATTTTGTTACAGCAGCCAGAATGAACTGACACAAACATCTTCCCCTCAGAATATTCCATGACCTAGCACAGAGACTTCTGCGTTGAGGGGGACACATGAAGGTAAGCGTGTACCCCTCAACGTTTACAGAGCAAATGCAGAAAAGCAGGCGGATGGGTGGGGAGAAGGTAGGCGAGCGGTGAGGGGACCTTGGGAGGACCCAAGGGGAGAACAGGCCGTTTCTGTGCATGCCCTTCAGCAGTGCTTGCTGACAGGACTTCGTACTTATTAGATAAACAAGTGTGCAAATGACTGCAGAAGAGGGGGGGAAGAGGTGTTGAGAGAGGGGAAGGTCAGAGAAGCATTTTCAAATTCATCAAGATGAGTATAGGGAGGGAGGTGACATGGGGATATTTGTATACGTATAGCTGAGTCACTTTGTTATACAGCAGGAACTAACACAACATTGTAAAGCAATTATACTCCGATAAGAATGTTTAATTAATTAATTAGTTACTTTTTTAAAAATATGAGTAAAGTACTGTATCTTGTTTTCAAACTAACAAACACTCTCTAAGGAGAGCCCTTAGCACTACTAGAGTAGGACAACTGGGATCGATCCCATCAACATCCTCATATTCTATCCAACATGAGTGATCTTCCAAAAGCGCAAATCTGCCTTCCCCCTGTATAGAGCTCCCTAATGGCTTAGAATAAAATCTAAATTCCCTTGGCTCATAACACCGTACAGCAAGCTGCCCCTAACCTAGCTCCCCAGCCTCCATTCTGGAATCTCTGTTGCACCAAACCACCTGGTGAGGCAGTCTTGTGACTTCTGCAGCCCTCCCTCCGGACTGGACGCTCCTTACAAGCCGCCTCATGGCTCCACCATCCAACAGAATGCCCGGCACACAATCCTCACTCAAGCGCTTATGACTGAGCACAGGGCATCGGCAGAACCCAAGACTTCTGAGACAGGACCAGACTACTCAACGCTCCATGGTTAACCATTAAATTGGGGCAAAACAAAGCCCATTAGCCCTAAATTAGAGAAAAGTGCGTCTGTGATTGGATTGGACCACCCTGGAAGAGGCCACACCCTCAACTCTCCAGTTCCAGCCCCACAGGACTGAGCAGAGGATGCAGCACACCTGAGACACTAAGCTAGATTCCGCCGTGCCTCCTCATCTTGTTACTGCCGTTACTTTTAATCAACTGACAGTTTTACCCTGTACCCAGAACCACTGAAGCTGCAAGAATTAATGACAAGATCACATTAGCCTCATATTTACCTGATTTACATTTGAGTCATATTCAGTATTCTTATGTCAAAGACAAAGCTTTTCAGCTCACCATTAAATTTTTTTAAAAACCTCCGTGTGGGGCTTCCCTGGTGGCGCAGTGGTTGAGAGTCCGCCTGCTGATGCAGGGGACATGGGTTCGTGCCCCGGTCCGGGAAGATGCCACATGCTGCGGAGCGGCTGGGCCCAAGAGCCGTGGCCGCTGAGCCTGCGTGTCCGGAGCCTGTGCTCCGCAACGGGAGAGGCCGCAACAGTGAGAGGCCCGCAAACCGCAAAAAAAAAAAAAAAACAAAAAAAAACTCAGTGTGCCCACAAGAGTTCTGACTGTGAGGGCCACACTGAAAACACCTGGAGCACTTCGCCTAAAAACAACAGCCTGCCAGAGAGGATACAGAGCTAAATACAGCCTCACTTCTCAGTTCCACGTAAGAAACCACTGAGCAAAGGCTTAAGGACAAACTACTTTCCTTCCGGCTGCGTTTGGGTTTTTTTTTATGATAACTTTATCTAGGGGCAGCCCATCTCACCCAAGAAAGACTTTTCCTCCGTTCCTTCACACACAGAACTCCTTCCCACCTCTGAAGGCCCAGACCTCCAAAACCTAGAAAGCATATCCCAGGCAACTACAAACACTGCCTGGCACAAACCAGGCCCTAGATAAATATTTGTTCAAGACCTGATTAAAGAGATGGATGAGGCTCACACAGTAGCCAGTAACATAAACTAGGGCGCCTCTCCCCCCTCTAACCTGGAAGCAGCAGACTGACTGCAAGAGACTGAACCTTTCCAAACTCACGATCAACTTTGTCACACACACATACACACACACACACACACTTGCACGCGCCGAGAAAACTTAATCTTTTTTTTTTTTTTTTAAAGTTAACATAAAATTGGGCTTCCCTGGTGGTGCAGTGGTTAAGAATCCGCCTGCCAATGCAAGGGAGATGGGTTCAATCCCGGGTCCGGGAAGACCCCACATGCCGCGGAGCAACTAAGCCCGTGAGCCACAACTACTGAGCCCGCGCACCCAGAGCCCCGAGCTCCACAAGAGAAGCCAGCACAATGAGAAGCACGTGCACCACAACCAAGAGTAGCCCTCGCTTCCGCAACTAGAGAAACCCCGCGCGCAACAAGGAAGACACAACGCAGCCAAAAATAAATAAATAAATTTATTTTTTAAAATTAAAAAATAAGAGTTAACATAAAACAAATGAGTGGATGAACCGCACCTCCTCCATGAAGCACTCCTCAGTCTGCCCCCCAGTATTATGAAATCCTCCTGTGTGTTCCCACTAGGGAACTAAACGCTGAACCTCCAAAATAAACCCTGCCCCACCACGCAAAACCCCAACGTGCTGGAAACCATAACCTTGGTGAAAAGCCACACCAAGAACCAAATTCTTTTTCTTGGTTCTGTGCTTCTAAGTACAGGGCACAATTCCCTAAATTTACAACCGAAATAACATACATCTGTGTCTCCGGAGCACGCCATCTACCTCCCAGTGCAGCGAGCCTCCGTCCTGACTGACTGTGGGATATTTATATATAACTGGCAGCTCCGCCCACACCCCAGCATAACCTCATCAGGGCGGCAGGAAGGCGCAAGGATTTTAAAGTAGTTCCAAAATGCTGCCAAGTTTGCAAACTACCCCTTCACCGACCTTCAGGCCATCCTCTGACGTCTTCCAGTTTGCTCTCTCCTGGGGAGACCCCAGAGTTCTTAAGAGACCTGGTCTTTTCTTTTTAGTATCCTTTCACCAAAATTCCCATCTCCAACATCTCAAGCCAAGTGGAAAGGGCTTCACCGTTTGCAAAGAGTCGGGGCCACTTACCTTAAGGCTGCAGGCTTCCTCCTGGAGAGAAGCCATTTCTTCTAGAGAAGGTCTGGCAGGGCACAGAGGGGATCCCCCTGACGAAAGGAACTCTCCTGAGCTCTGAATCAGGCCTCCTTTGGAGGCGGCCCCACCCACACCTGGGCCAGAGGAATGGGAGGAGGAGGAGGAACTTCTGCGGCGGGATGAGCCCCAGGACACACCATGCTCCTTCTGGGTTTTCATGCGCTTGGGGCTGCTGGCCCCTCCTGAACGCGACACAGAGCTGTGAGCTGGCCGGCTGGAGGGGGCCACATCACTGGGCTCCCGGAGGCAGCTGCGCTTGCGGGAACTCCGCTCCGAAGGGCTGCTCCAGTGGTACTTGACCTTGCGCCTCTCCGACGCCATGGGCACCTGCAAGGTGAAGTGGGCCGGGAATCCACCACCACTCCTGCTATAGCTGCCCCTCCTCAGCCTCCCGCTATCCCGGGACTCCCAGAGGGAGGGCAGGCCAGTAGGTCAGAGCCAGGGGCTGGCTTCACTGACCTTTCCCCCTTCTTTCCACTGCCCATCACAGTGCTCAAGGTTTCAGAGATGTCAAAGCGCTTCGAATGTCTGCGATTCCAAAGCGCTTCGGAGAAGTCCAGAAGGTCCCAGGATCTACCAAAGGCTTCGTTCGATTTGGTTTCCGAGCCCACAACGTGCTTCCGCGATTACCAAGCGCTTCAGTTTGCACAGCGCTCCTTCGGGGATGTCAAAGCGCTTCCGGGACTACGACGCGCTCTGATTGAGTTTACAATACAAAGCCCTTCGCAGATGTCAGCGCTTAAGAAGGCTACAGGGCGCTGTTAGGTCCACACCTGGAGGCCCGACCCGCAGTCCCTGGGCGAGCGCGCGGCCCGGAGGCCTGAAACGCCGAGCGGCGGGCCGCAGAGCAGGGCCAGACCCGGCACGCAGCCCGCCCTGCCCCCGCGGCCCCGCCGACCAGCCCCGGGCCGGAAGGGGGCGAGCCGCCCCTCAGAAGCCGGTGGCGCCCCAGTCCGCCTCCTCCCGGGTCCGCCCCGCCCCGCCTTCCGTTCCTGCTCCCGCGGCCCGGACGTCGGCCCCGCAGCCTGCACCGGCCTGACGCCCTGCCCTGGCCGCCCGCTCGCCGCCTGCCCCAGTCCTGCGGCACCGGCCTTGCCTCCGCCCGAGTTCTGACCACACCGGCCTCCGCTGCGCCCGCCTACCGGAATGAGCAGTGAGGTCTGCAGCCGAGCGGGCGGAGGAGGCGGGACCTTCGCTGAAGGGAGGGCGCCTATTGGTCAAATCGGCAAGGGGCGGGACTCCAAGCAAGACGGAGCTTTCCTTTTGGCCAGGAGGTCTGGAGGCGGGACCCTACGCCTTAAGAAGCTCGTCCATTGGTCGGAAGCTAGCCGGGGCGGAGCCACTCACGTTGGCTCGAAGAGCGCGAAGCTAAGGCCGGGCCGCAGGTCCTCAGGCCTGCTGTTGGTGTGGGTAGGGGACAAGGGGAGCTGGGTTCCCGAGGGCTGCTCCCTGCCACTCAGCGCTGTCCCCCTTAGCAGGACGCCTTCAGATCCAGATACGCTCATCGAACCCACACCAGCATCATCACTCCATTTACAGAGACCAAGTGACAAAGCACAGAAAATGACAGAATTGGAATTAGAAACTACGGGGGAAAAAAATAAAAAAGACTACACAAAAATGTAAGATATCCTTCTGGCAAGAAATATAAAAGTTAAAAACAAGGTACAAACTTGGAAAAATATTTGGAACACGTGGCAAAGGGCTGATGTCCCTACTATGTAAAAACTCTGGCAATAAGATATTTCAGTGGGCAAAGGAAATGAACTGATGAACGAAACAAATCACGAAATTCGTTAATTTCATTTTAACATGAAAAAATGGGTCCATTTCAGTCATTTAGAATACAAATAAAATTATGTTTTCACCCATTAGGTTACCAAAGATCAAATAGCGTGATAACATGCTTCGTAGTTGAGGATGTGGGGAAACGCACTCCCATACATCACTGTATTGGTGAAACCTCCTTGGAAGGCAGCACCATTGGGAGCAGGAAGAATGGAAAGAATCTCAGTACCCAGCAAGTGAAGCTAGTTATGTAAATTACAGAAGGACCATACAGTGGAATACCGGGCAAAAAGAATGAAGTGCTCCAAAAGTACTGTTGAGGAAGAATGGCCAAGAAAGATGTGAGGAAACACAGGTTCCAGATTGAATGAAAATACCCTGTGTACAGCAGAAAAATAATAAATGAGAGACGAGTGGAGCCTCGAGATAAAATGTTTTTAAATGCCTGAGAGTAACCACTCTGTATTTGTGAGTTTCTAACTGCTTTATTGAGATATAATTTACATATCATAAAGTTCAACGATTATAATTCTGTGATTTTTTTAGTACATTTAGAGTTGTGCAACCATCACCATGATCTAATTTTAGAACTTTTCATCACCCTAAAATTTTGTGATCATTACCACTTCCCCCCCCAAACCAGTCCCCCTCCACACACACACACACACACACACACACACACACACACACACACACACACACATCTAATTTCTGTCTCTATGGATTTGCCTGTTCTGGACATTTCCATTCCAAAAATGGAATCACACAATATATGACTGGATTCTTTTACTTAGCATTATCTTTTCAAGTTTGCCCATGTTGTAGCATGTATCAGTACTGCATTTTTTATGGCTGAATAATAGTACATTGTAGGGATATACGACATTCTGTTTTCATCTTTTGATGGACGTTTGGGTTGTTTCTACCTTTTGGCTATTATGAATATTGCTGCTATAAACACTGGTGTGTAAGTTTTTGTATGAATATGTTTTCATTTCTCTTAGGTAGATACCTAGAGTGGAATTGCTGGGTCATATGGAAACTATGTTTAACTTTTCCAACTTTTCCAAAGTGGCTGGCCATTTTACAATCCCACCAGCAATCTAAGAGGGTTCCAATTTCTCTACATCCTTGCCAGCGCTAGTTTTTTGTTTCTTTGTTTGTTTTTTTCGTACGCGGGCCTCCTCTCAACGGGAGTTGTGGCCTCTCCCGTTGCGGAGCACAGGCTCCAGACGCGCAGACTCGGCGGCCATAGCTCACGGGCCCAGCCGCTCTGCGGCGTGTGGGATCTTCCGGGACCGGGGCACGAACCCGTGTCCCCTGCATCGGCAGGCGGACTCTCAACCACTGCGCCACCAGGGAAGCCCCAGCGCTTGTTTTTGTCCGTCTTCTCTAGTCCAGCCATCCAAGCAGGTGTGAGTGGTTATTTCATTGTGGTTTTGATTTTTTTTAATACCTAATAAAATTTATTTTAAATACCTGATAGAAATGACAAAACAGGTGACAAATGTTTAACTTTTAACATACATGATAAAGTCACCGGAATGCTCTTAGTAGTACCCACATTCAGAGAGATGTTGTTAGTATTGCAATATTTGTCAAGATAAATCTATCTCATTTTAATTGGAATTTCCAGTCATTCTCAGAAATCTCTTTAGAAGATATTTTTCCCCCAGGGGTGTCTCTCTGTATGGTAGTTTTGATTTTCATTTCCCTAATAACTAATGAAGTTGAGCACAAAGATTTTTTTAAAAAATTTTTTTATAATCTCTGGAAGAATCCCCAAACTAGTAACAGCCGTTGCCTCTGAGAAGAAGAAATGAGGGACTGGGATCCCAGGGGGGAATCCCCCATGTAATCTTTTGTACTGTTTGGGGTTTTTGTTTGTTTGTTGCTGTGTGCATCTATTAACTTAAAAAAAGTCAGGCCTTCCCTCTAGGAATTCATGGAAAGACACCTTGGTGCTCATGAACCCCCGGAATTCATATACAGAATTGTGTATGTATGAATTTACAGCTTGCTGGAGGAGGAAGGTCCAAAGCTTTCATAGATTCTCAAAGTGGTTCTCTGATCTCTTCAGAAATTTGTGAAGCCATGGTCTGGAAATGCAAATGTGTCTGGGTAATCTTACCCAATTGGCAACTGTCTTCTATTGCTCAAAACGCTTTGGAAACATACTGCTCATAATTTTAAGGTGCTTACCACACGCCAGGTCCTGTTCAGGGCACATAACATGGACTCTGGTTGAATCCTCACAGCCACCAGAGTTTAAGACAAGGGTGGGACTTCCCTGGTGGCACAGTGGTTAAGAATCCACCTGCCAATGCAGGGGACACGGGTTTGATCCATGGTCCAGAAAGATCCCACATGCCGTAGAGCAACTAGGCCCATGTGCCACAACTACTGAGCCTGCGCTCTAGAGCCTGCAAGCCACAACTACTGAGCCCACGTGCCACAACTACTGAAGCCTGTGTGCAGCAACGAAGACCCAACGCAGCCATAAATAAATAAATAAATAAATAAAAATAAGGGCTTCCCTGGTGGCTCAGTGGTTAAGAATCTGCCTGCCAATGCACGGGACATGGGTTCAAGCCCTGGTCCGGGAAGATCCCACATGCCGCAGAGCAACTAAGCCAGCGAGCCACAACTACTGAAGCCCACGCGCCTAGAGCCCGTGCTCCGCAACAAGAAAAGCCACCGCAATGAGAAGCCCGCGCACCTCAACGAAGAGTAGCCGCCGATCACCGCAACTAGAGAAAGCCCACATGCAGCAACGAAGACCCAACACAGCCAAAAATCAATAAATAAAATAAATTTATTAAAAAATAAAAATAAAATAGGACACGCTGAATTTAAAAAGACTTGCAGCGTGACTTTTCAGAAATATACCCACTGCAATGTTAGGTACATGACAAAAATAAACGCTTAATGTCTTTTTAAAGATTTATTTAAAACAGGACAAGTGCATTTTCAAAGTACTTCTGTAGCCATGTCTCACCCGTTCCCCTCCAACAGCCCAGGGAGGGAGGATGAGTGCATGTCACTTACAAGGAAACTGAGGTTCCAGAAATTAAATTAGCAGCAGAATCAAACATGAACCTAGTTCTCCTAGTTCTTCATCCAGCCATAAATAATACATATTCTCTAAATAAAAACTCCATTTAAAATATTAGCATTAGTGGAATGGGAGGATAAAGGTGCAGAGTGGGCATTAAATAAATATCTGTGGGTTGCAATATTTCTGAAAGAGAAAGCAGAAAACCTCCAGAGCCTTCTGCCAGGTGTCTGGCATTTGTAAAACTTGAGACCTTGATGAGGGAGTGAAGAACCGAAATGGGACACAAGTTGAAAGTCTTTCATGTAAAGGTCATGGAAGTTTGCAGGCAGTTGGTGGCAAATATTACCCAGAGATCTTAGCTTTGCAAAGTTCCATCAGCGCTCAGAATGCTCAGTCGGTTGTCAACGGGGAGAGCCAGGCAATGGCATCTATCGGGGTGGTTATCGTCACATGCTCCCCGCAACCACAAAATCGCCCAAATCCTGGGCTCATGTATCAGGGTTTCCCCTTCAGTATCCTGATAACCCAGAGCTCTGATTGACAAATCTCAGAAAGGAAGAGGACTTCATGGATTTTTGCGTCTCTGAAAGCTGAGGTCCCGTCTCGCCTAACTCACTCTGGTAAAATGGAAGTGTCTCTGCCGCCACCCAAGGGAAGCTGATGTTTGGTGTTTCCTGAGAGATTTTGATTCTTCCTTAGATCTTTTTCTCGACTGACGTTCATTTTTCCAATGGAGGACGAGGGTCCTCAACTGTGTTCGAGTCATCAGGGGCCAAAAAGCTCAATGCTATCCAGTTTCTCTTCTTTGTAGAGCCGGATATTCTCCATCAGTTTCTTTTTGGCCTCATTGATCTCAATTTTCCACGAAGTCTCTGTAGCTGACATTCAATGGAAAGTAAAGAACTTCAACAAAAGGTATTTGGAAACAGTTGTTACAATTCTTAGAAAGTCAGACTTGGTCAGAGTTTTTCACTTAAATCGGACTTCTGAATCAGGCCCTGAGCGGAATGAGCATTGTCATTGCTTCTGCCTTTTCAGGGAAGGCCCGTCACCAGCCCCCACCTTTCAGAGAGGAAGGGCTTCCATGCTTCTCCCCTGGGGGTGGGGGGCAATGTTAGAATGAAGCTTGCACTCTCTCTCTCTTCCACTCACCTCCATGTGGGAGGAGGAACAACAGGAAAGGTCAGAGCCTGAGACATTCACAGAGCCACGTTTACCAGGGGATGAGGACGCTGAACTGTAAAGGCCTCTTCCGAATTTTTATTTCAGAAGGAAACCTGGTGTGTTTGGACCCCAGAGTCAGAAATAGAAGCCATCTTTGGAAGCAGCTGGCAAGGTGTGAAGTGAGGATAGAGAGGTGGCCGGCGACAGACCACAAGGGGCTTTGCTGGTCCCAAGGGAGAGTTTTTACTTGGTCTCTAAGTGCACTGGGGAACCACAGAAGGGCTTTAAACGAGGGGTGACATGAGTTGTTTTTAAAAACCACTCTGGCTGGCCCCTGGAAGAACTGGTGAGGGGCCAGAGCAGATCAGGGAGGCCACAGGGAGGCTGTGGGGTCATCCAGCAAGAGCAGAGTAGCTTAGATGAGGGGTAGGGGGACGGGGACGGGCAATGCAGGGAAGCAGATGGATCCGAGGGATACCTAGGTCAGTGGACAGGACTGAGTGAGGGACTCGACATCGGGGGCCGGGGCAGAGGGAGGATGACTCTCTTGGCACGGCCAGCTGGCAAGTGAACAGCTGGATAAGCAAATGAACGTGTGAATGCGGGAGAGAAGGAATAAATGACAGGCTGAGTTGGGGACATAAATGAGAGTGTATAAGGACTCAGATCCCACGCTTACCATCCTGGGGAGGTTCTGGACTGGCGCGGGCCTCAGAGGAGGAGTCAGCTTCCAGCGTCCCACCAGCCGGCAGCTCGCTTTCTCCATCCGCTGGGGGGGGAGGCGAGTCGGCAGCCCCGGCCCAGGGTGCCTCCCTCATGCAGCAGGAGGCTTCGAAGCTGGAATTGTCCACGTCATCCGTTTCTTCTGGGGTATTGGAGGAAGAGCCCGTGTGCTCAGAAAGACCACTCCAAGGGAGCGACGTCTCCTGACGTCTCAGCTGCTCTTCCACAGCAGCCACAGAGCCGCACACCTTGGGGAAGAGAGACAAGAGCACTCGCCGAGAACTTTTCCTGAAATTAAAAATCTACCAGGTCTCCCAGGGAGAGAGAGAGAGAGAGAGAGAGAGAGAGAGAGAGAGAGACAGAGACAGAGACAGAGACAGAGACAGAGAGAGACAGAGACAGACAGACAGACAGACAGAGAGACAGAGAGACAGACAGAGACAGAGATACAGATATTTTTACCTTTGCTGGTTGAGACCCTGGGTCTAGCTGCCCCAGCAATACCTATCCTGCCTGCAGTTTGGTTAAATGACCAATAAATCATTCATCCTCTCATTCATAGGCTCCCTGCTTCCTTCTCTGTTACGTGGTTACATGTGTGTCTGTGGGTCGAATCTAATAATTCGAGTTGAGTTTCTATCACTTTCAGCTAGAAATGCCCTAAGTAATATAGATATTGCCCTTGAGGGCTTTTCTGGTTAGGGAGGTTAGTAAAATTAGAGGCAGGCAGGGAAGGAATATTTCTTCTTTACACACACACACAGACACACACATAAATGGCACACAAACCTACCCTTAGTAAAATTAACAAATTTCATTTGCTCAGTGACTTGCAATTTACAAAGCACATTTGACACATAATGTAAATCACTTTTTAGAAATAAAAAATTAAAAGATCAGAGAGGTTAAGTTCCCTGCCTAAGGTCACCCAGTCAGTGAGTGGCAGAGCTGTGACCACTAAACCCAAGTCTGCTTCTCTTCAAGGCCATGACCCTGCCGATCTCTCATCTTCCTAGCTTGGTTGTGGAATACTGCAGACAATGACCATTTTCATTCCTCTTTGTATATGAAAGTGCCCTGTCCCCTTTATTCTACACAGCAAATGCTTCCTCATGCTTCAAGGCCCAGTTCAAATGTCACCTTTTGAGATAAATCTTCACAATATACGCCCAATAAATACTTACCAAGCTAAAAACTACGGAACTACATAACTAGGTTCTGGCCTAGGTTCTGGCCTATGGGAGAAAAAGTGATATGTGCATTTCCAGGTCACACTCTTACGAGGAAGGGTAAATGTTCTCCTTTTTAACCCCCTTTTAGTGGCTGGAATGCAGATGTGATGGCCTGAGCTAGAGCAGCCTTCTTGGATTCCAAAGTGGAAGTCACATGATAAGGGTAGCAGAGCAACGATACAGGAGCCCAAATCCCCAATACTGCGGCACTGTGACATCAGCTCTGGACTGCCTACATTCAAACTGTTGAGTTAAACAGAACAAGCTTTTAACTCACTTGGAGTCTCCTCATTATAGCAGCTTCTCTGAATGTACTTTAAGTGATACACTGAACAAAAGAGTAAAATGAATGAAGGAATGAAAGAATAAGTGGTTGAGGGAGAGAGATCTTTTCAAAACATAAGTCTGATTATGTCCTGCCCCTGCTTAATACCCCCAGTGACTTCCTCAAAGTCCTGACTGTGGCTGCAAAGCCCTCTGTTGTCGGGCTCCTCCTTCCCCAGCAGCCTCATCACAAGCCACTCTGCCCCAGGTACTCTGTGTTCTAGCCACTCTGACCTTATTCCAGGCCCTTGACCTCGCTAAGCTCTCTCTCAACTCAGGCTATTTGCATGAATTGTTCCTTCTGCTTCGATTGCTCTCCATCTGCTTACACATCACTTCCTTGGGAAAGTCCTAGGTGGGGCCCCCATAATATGCTACACCAGCGCTCACCAGATGGTTACTGCACAATGTCTGTGAACTCCAGGAAAGTGGAAGTGGGCCTGCCTTGTTCCCCGATATATCCCTGGGGCCCAGCACACCACTGCTGAATGAGTGACTGAACACTGTGGCACACGGGCAGCTGGAGCACAGCCTAGACAGAGAGCGGTGACTTGGTCTCTAGCTCCTGCCATGTCCTGGTGCAAGAGGGTAGACCTGGGGCTGAGCCAGGAGTCCAGAGGGCTCTGACAGAAACTCCCTCTGGCCTCATCTCCCCCTCTTTTGGCCTCAACATCTCCATCTGTAAAAGGGGAGGGTTGGGCTATAGCAGTGGTGTTTTTTGTTGTTGTTGTTTTTTGCAGTACGCGGGCCTCTCACTGCTGTGGCCTCTCCCGTTGCGGAGCACAGGCTCCGGACGCGCAGGCTCAGTGGCCATGGCCCACAGGCCCAGCCACTCTGCGGCACGTGGGATCTTCCTGAACCGGGGCACGAACCCGTGTCCCCTGCATCGGCAGGCGGACTCTCAACCACCGCGCCACCAGGGAAGCCCTAACAGGGGTGTTTGAAGATTTTTTTTTTTCAGCTACCAAACCCTTTCCTCAGATAAAATACTGAGAACCCAATACAATTATGAAAAGTGACAGTGGATGTCTGGTTGGAGTCATGGGTGGGGCCTGCAGCCATCCACAGCCCTCTTCCTGCCAAAAGGTACTCCCAAGGAGCCCCTCTCTGTCAGAAACCACTTGAAAATCACTCCGTGGGACGATCTCTATGAGCCCTCTCAGACAGTTATTTTGTACTTAGAAAGGCCTAGTAAAGTTGGTGCCCAAACTTACACCTGTTACCATGGAAACCCCCTCTGCACATCCTGTCCATAGGAAAATGTTTTACCCTCTGTGGTGGTTGATGTCTGCCTAGTCCATGGGTTAAGGAATGATCCTTTTCTCTGGAACCTGGCCCTTCCACCTTCCAGGCTTGACCCCCTGGCCACCGGGTTTATATACCAGACCCCCACCTTACCTGATAGGACAACAGGTAGACAGCTGACCCTAGCTAAGCCAATCAGTTTCTCTCACTAAGAGGCTGGAATTGGGCCGCTCAGTGAAGACAGAACCATGCCATGTAAATGAATACGGCTGTATCCCCTGACCAAGAGGATGGAGGGAATGAGAAGGGGCCTACAGAGAGGAGGAGAAATAAAGCCCATTGAGAGAAAGCAGACGGACTTCTGTTATATCCGAGGGTGTGGTCCTGGGCACCCTCAGGACCAGACTCCAGTTTGGCTGCTGGGAGCTCCAGCAGATACTGCTGTTTGCAAACAAATATGGCCCTGGTGTATGAAATCACTTCTCCGTAAAGGCATCGGTAAAAGGATCGTGACAGAGCCCCTGGTAAAGCAGACCCATGCAGCCGGGGAAGTGAGGCCCTGCTGTCGCAGGACAGGGCTCATCGCTGGGGGAAGGCTGAACATTAGGCTCACCTCCGCCAGGCTGGCATTGCGCCTCCGCAGGCAGAGGCAGGCGGCCATGGCCAAGGCCTCGGCGCAGGCCTCTGGCAGCCTCCCTGCTCTCTTCTCCAGGTAATTCTGGCAGATCTCCCTGGTCATCACTTTCTCCACATCTGTCTTACTGGAGCAGAGCCATGTGGTGCTGCTGGGAATTTCAATGAGGAGTAAATCCTTCTGTGGCGAGAAGAGTGGAAACACCCCCGTGTGAGTTGCAGGGGATCTAACCGCACGCGCCCCACCCGCCACCAGGATTGCACCAGAGCGGCAAACACTCAGAAAACCAACAGTGCTTTTAAAAATAATTGCAAGGATCCCAGGACCAAGTAAAACAGCAGAACTGGAGAACTGCTAAATTCCCCACATGTACAGGGCATTCCATACCACACTCATAAGCCCCGTCAGGCAGGGGCTTAACCCTTCTAGGCCTTGGGTTGCTTCATCAGGAAAATGGAGATAATAGGACTAAAACAAAAATTAAATGACATAGGGCATCTAAAGCATAAAGTGCGATAAAGTGTGATACTTGACACAATCAACATTCAATAGTCTATTAGTGATAATAATTAATAGTAATAATAGCTACCATTTATATAGTACTTACTACGTGCTGAGCACTTTACTTACACCAATAATTCATCTTATTAATAACATTTACAGGAAAAGTCTCTCATGATACAAAATAAACATTTTAGGATGTAGGATTCTGACCCAGGTATATTTAACAGGAGATGTATTATACATAATATTATGTATATTTTTATATTTTAAATTTTGTATTTACATGTTACAACATTTTATGCTACTTAGAAAGCAGAAATCTGAACTATGCCTAAAACAGAAGATATGCTGTATAAATAATAATAAATATATTACTATATAAGTATATTTGTATAGTACAAATTATATACTACATTGCACATGCATGTATTTACTTATTTGCAACTTATATAAATATAAACCTACTTATATAAATAGGTTACAGATATACTACTTCTACTGATTAAATATATTAAATATAGGAAATTAATATGTAATATAATTATGTATAATATTGATTGATATAGTATATAGTGCACTAATCTATCATATATTAACATATGAGATGTTAAAAAATATGAAACATTTATATGTATTTTTTTATATTTGTGGTATATTTATGTAAACACTACAACATTTATATATAAATTTTCCATGTATATTCTACATATATACATATTTATATATAAAATATTGTATACTTTAAACAATATGTTTTATATATACGTATTTGTAATGATATTTCATAGATATACAGTATTGTATATGGTTACACATATAACTACATAAAACATTTTATATAACTATATATAACATACAATATATATTTATATATAATATATAATACTTTAAATAACTATATAAAATATTTAAACAGAAATATTTCAATACACTTTATATGTTATATGCTACATGCATTATATAAAAATATTGTGTAATATTTCATGCTATATAAAATGCAAACATTGAAAATCCATGTTATAAATAATATAAAATATATAAACTGTGTGTATATATACATAGATAGAATAAATACCAGGGGGCAGGGTGTAAAATATTAACAGTAGTCATCTCCAAGAATGATTTCTATTTTATTTTCTATATTTTCCTACGTTTACTAAATGTTCTACAAGCCTGTTTTGCATTTATATTTGGAAAAATAAAAGGGTTTTGTGTGTGTGTGTGTGTGTGTGTGTTTTAATAAATTTACTTATTTTATTTATTTATTTTTGGCTGCGTTGGGTCTTCGTTGCTGTGCGCGGGCTTTTGCTAGTTGTGGCGAGCAGGGCCTTCTACTCCTTGCGTTGCGCGGGCTTCTCACTGCGGTGGCTTCACTTGTTGCAGAGCACGGGCTCTAGGCGCACAGGCTTCAGTAGTTGGGCTCGCAGGCTCTACGGCGCGGGCTCAGTAGTTGTGGCTCACGGGCTTAGTTGCTCCGCGGCACGTGGGATCTTCCCGGACCAGGGCTCGAACCCGTGTCCCCTGCATGGGCAGGCGGATTCTTAACCACTGCGCCACCAGGGAAGCCCTGTGTGTTCGTCTTCAACATCAACAGTTCCTGACCTCCTATAATACGTCCCCATCTGTTAATACGGCCTTCAGAAACGCCAGATTTTATGACAATCTGGCCTCTGCAGACCTATCCCATCTCCTCCCCTCCCTCTGTCCTTCTAGCTCACTGTACTCAGCCACTCTGTCTCCTCTTTCGATCTCGGAAGCCCCTAAGCTCATCCTGCCTCAGGGCCTTTGCACTTATTCTCTCTGTCTAGAATGCCCCTCCCTTGAGCTTTATCATGTCCTGGTCCCTCCCTTCATTTGGGTCTCTGCTCTGATGTTACCTACACCAAGAAGCTTTCCCTGACCTAAAACAGCCCTCCTCCAACTCTTTCACTCTGTCCCCTAACATTACTTCCCATTTCTTCATAGCACTTACCACTGGCCTGGAACTACACATATTTTCATTTACTTAAATATCCTTTGTTCTCCCCCCCTAGAATGAAAGCTCCAGGAGCATAAGAACTTTAACTTTGTATCCCCAACACCAAGAACAGTACCTGGCAGATAGTAAGTTCCTTACAAATGTTTTCACATATTGTACAAGCTAATTTATTTTCTGGTTAAGTTTCTTCCTTTTTGTGTAATTTTATTATTTTTAATAGAAGTGATTCATTAACTGTGAAACTAAATTTTTATTGCTTCATACAGCTTTGTATACAAATAGTTATAATTCAGAGTAAAATATTATCAGAGATTATCAGACATGGGTTGTGATATTTGCTTCAAGAACAAAACAAAATAGTCCCCACTCTGCCTCAGTTTCCCAATTGAGAACATGGGCTTTCTAAGGATCCAAAAAATACCTAGACACCTGACACCATCAATAACTCAGTACCTGTAGACTGAAAACCTAAAACTGGCAAAGGGTTCATTTTTAAATGCACTTTTGCACGATTCTTTTATGTGAGCTCTGCCTTTTTAAATGTTTATCTTTTTAAAAAGTGTTATGGTGGGACACCCCTGGTGGCACAGTGGGTAAGAACTAAAGTAGTTCTCAGGGACTTCCCTGGTGGCGCAGTGGTTAAGAATCTGCCTGCCAATGCAGGGGACACGGGTTCGAGCCCTGGTCCGGGACGATCCCACATGCCGCAGAGCAACTAAGCCCGTGCGCCACAACTACTGAGCCTGCACTCTAGAGCCCGTGAGCCACAGCTACTGAGCCTGCACGCCACAACTACTGAAGCCCGCACGCCTAGAGCCCGCGCTCTGCAACGAGAAGCCACCACAGTGAGAAGCCCGGGCACCGCAACTAAAAGGAGCCGCTGCTCGCCGCAACTAGAGAAAACTCACATGCAGCAACGAAGACCTAGCGCAGCCATAAATAAATAAATAAATAAATAAATTTTATTTTTAAAGAAAGTGTAATGGTATTTAAAGTTGACAAATCTGTAAATAAGAATAGAAGCGTATTATTTACGGATATTGAGGTTACCACCATCTGAAACAAATGAGAAACTGTGCATAATGATTGCCCTGAAAGAACGGTGTAAGAAGATGCTCCCCACTTGACTACCGCCCATGAAATCCTGGGTCTCACTCAGTAACCGCCGTCACAAGATGCCATCCTCCATCAAGAACACTCGGAGGCAGAGTGACGGGGAACTTAGTAATGGAGGGACTCAGCAACTCCACCTGAACCCTGATGAATCTTAGTACTAAAAGGAGGGCAGTCTGCTGCACTCCTCAGGCTGTGATGTAAAAGGAAGTACACAGAACCACCTAGACCATGATCCTAATCAAGTCTCAAGGGCTGACAACCAGGGCACAGGAAACAGGGGGAACAGAGAAACAAGTTAAGGATACAACAAGATGCAATCAGAAAAATCCAGCACGTGAGTCTGCCACAGAAGCGACCCACTATATGCAAAAATGCTATGCCAGGCAGAAAGAAGGGGGGAGGGGCGCAGTGAGAGAACCAAAGTCTTCAGAAACACGTCACCTTGCTTGCATCTGGTTTCAAACGAACCAACTTTAAAAAGTAATTTCTCAGACAATTTGGGACATCTAAATATGAAATCGGTATTAAATGATAATAAGTAATTAAGAAAACTAAATTCTATGGGTGAAATAACAATATCTGGGATTTGCTTGAAAATACACAGACAAAAATGGTTTGGGGGATGCAAAAGAAATAAGAAAAGCATGATGTTGATAACTGATGGGATGGATGAATGGAGATTCCTTATATTCTTTTCTTGACTTTTGTGTATGTTTGAAATTGTCCATAATAAATAGGACTTTTTTTTTTTTTTTTTTTTGCGGTACGCGGGCCTCTCACTGCTATGGCCTCTCCCGTTGCGGAGCACAGGCTCCGGACGCGCAGG
>NW_006778216.1:474139-483414 GCF_000442215.2 Lipotes vexillifer | reverse complement strand
GGGAAAGAGGCCTGGAGTAGTTGCTAGGTGCTGCTACGTTTTCTAAGCCAAGTATGCAGATTACTTGAATTAAACACTTTAATTAAAAAGAAATTATTCAAAATCAACAACATTATTAAAAACATTTTTTTGTTGTTGTTAAAAACTAAAATAGAAGCAGTTGAAGTTTTAGGGCAAAAGTTAACCCTTCCCCTTATTTCAACTCTCCAAAGGCAACCCCTGGTAACAGGCTGGATTATATTTTTCTAGAGTTTCTGCTATAAAAGTCCACAGTTATAATCACTTTAGTTATATACAATAATTATAATAATGGCAAGCAATCTCCTAAGAGGTATTAAAATAAGAGTAGTAATAATAATAGCTACCACACAGAGGGCTTACTATGTTCTAGTCACTGTTTTACATACTTCACATATTATTTAATCTTCACTAAACCCTATCAGGTAGGTACTATATTAACCCCAGATAAATAAGAAAATATAAGATACAATTTGTAAATTCATTCATCTATTTATTACCAAAGACGGGATCACACTATATATACTTGCTTTTTGAACTTGCTTTTTTCTCACTTGCAGATATCTCCCTGTCAGAACATATACGTCTCTCTTGTTTTGTTTTTTCTAAAATAAGAATGCTTAGGTCAGCTTTATTCAGAATTGCCAAAACCTGGAAACAACCCAGATGTCTAGCAACTGGTCAATGGATAAACAAATGGTCGGACACCCATACAACGGAGTATTCCCCAGCAGTACAAGGAATCAACCACTGATACCTACAACATGGATGAATCTCAAAGGCAGCACGCTAAGTGGAAGGAGCCCGAAACGAACAGGCACACGCTCTATGATTCCACTTACGTGATGCTCCAGAAGAGATGGAACTACACAGACAGAAGCTAGATCAGGAGTTGCCAGGGCCTGGAAGGGGGGAAAGGGGATTGACTATAAAGGGACGTGAGGGAATTTTCTGTAATGAAATAAATATTCCATATCTTGATTGTGGTGGTGGTCTCCCGACCGTCTACATTTGTCAAAACTCATACCATTTTTGTATACCTCAAAAGTGTGAATTACACCTTGACAGAAATAAGTGCATACGTCCACACTGAGATCCCCACACAAAGGTACCAGCAGCTTTATGTGTACTGGTCAAACGCTGTAAACACCCTACACGTCGTCAAAAGGTGAATGGACAAATGGGGGCACATCCACACACTAGAGCATCATTTGGCATCTAAAGAAATGAACTCCAACACACACACAGAGCATGGGTGCATCTCACAAAAACTATGCTGAGTGGGAAAGGCCAGACAACAAAAGGGCACACACACTCTCTACGGTTTCCTTTACAGGAAACTCCAGAAAAGAGGAACTTTTGTACAGTTGCACAGTGACAGAAAGCAGACCAATGGCTGTGGGGGACGGCAGGGTGGGGAGGGGTGAGAGGAGGGTGACAAATGAGAAGAGGTAACTTCTGGGGTAGTGGGCATGCTCATTATCTTGATTTGGTGACGATTTCACAGATAAACACAAATGTCAACGTTTATCATATTATACACTTTATCCTCATTATAAGTACTTACAAACATACTCATAAAGCTTTTTTTATAAATAACTTCATGGTGTTCCATGGTGTGTATGATCACATTGTCATTTTTTTAACAATTGATAGATATTTCACTTGTTAGCAATGCTTCACTACCATAACTAGTGCTACAACAAACATCCTCGTCCCTCTGTCCTTCCTTACTTGTATGCGTTTCCCTAGCGTACAAGTGAAATTGCTGCATCAGAGGGTACACACATTTTAAATTTTGATGGAAACCACCCAACGACCTCCAGAAACACTGCAGCCATGAACACTCCCAAGCATGCAGGAGAGGCCGGCTCCTCCCACCCTGGACCACACTTGGCCGCAGCTTTCATCTCTGACTCGAATTTTAATTATTTGCACAATGAATTATAAGTACCACAACAAGGGACGATGGGAGACCCTATCTGGGTCCAGAAGAAGAGAAAGAAACGAGAGTAAAAAAGAATTATTTCCTCCATGTTTTTAGAAACCATTTACCAAAAAAGCCTTCTGGAAAGTTTCACCTAAGTGTCTCCAAGGGCTCCTTCCCCTGTGACATTCAATCCCTGGGTGAATGTGCTGGGTAATACATCTGAAGAAAACTGTCGGAATATGAGAAATTGTCCCAAACTGCCCCGAACCACATCTGAGCTGACCAAACCGACCTCTCTGCAGTACCGGGGGCCTGGTGCCCAAAAGGGGCAGAGCTCTGGGAATCCAGCAAAGGGACAGGTCGTGACTGGCCGCATATAGGGGAGGTCTCCAGCTTCCCACCCCAGGGTGAAGGGGATGCTTTCGGAGCCTAGTCGCAAAAAAGCCAGCTGCTCCAACGGCCTCCACGTCAAGTCAGAAAAGTGCTCCCCTTTCAAACTAGTGAAGAAGATTAGGGCTTGCACAGGGGTCAGAGCTCTGCAGACATGGGTTCAAATCCCAGCTCCGCCATCTCGCTGGGGGTCATAAGATACGTCTCTTCACCTTGGCCTTAGTTTACTCATATGTAAAATGGGGATGGTAATAATAACGATGATGAATCTGTATGGTTGGACTGTCATGAGAATTAAACAGTCAGGAGAGCGCTGGGGTTAAGAACTCAGGATCTGGGCTTCCCTGGTGGCGCAGTGGTTGAGAGTCCGCCTGCCGATGCAGGGGACGCAGGTTCGTGCCCCGGTCCGGGATGATCCCACGTGCCGCGGAGCGGCTGGGCCCGTGAGCCGTGGCCGCTGGGCCTGCGCATCCGGAGCCTGTGCTCCGCAACGGGAGAGGCCACAGCAGCGAGAGGCCTGCGTACCGCAGAAAAAACAACCACCAAAAACAAAAACTCAGGATCTGCAGTCCAGCAGATGTGACTCAGAATCTCGACTCTGATACTTAGTAAAGCTGAGATCTCAAGCAAACCTCAGAGCCTGCTCACCTCATCTGTAGGTGAACATAATGACTTTATCAATCTCATGGGGATTCAGACGACTTAGAAAGATAATATATGTAAAGTGCCAAACACAGAGTTGGGCCGTGTTGTTATATTTTTGAAATGACACTATACACACACACACGTATATTTGAATGACAGTTCTTATAAACCTACGAAATGGAAATTATTGTTTTTATTATAGAAACCTAAAAGGGCTGAAATTAACTTTCACCAATTTAAAGACAAACCCTAGGACTTCCCTGGAGGTCCAGCGGTTAAGACTCTGGGCTTCTGCGGTAGGGAGCGTGGGTTCAATCCCTGGTTGGGGAACTAAGATCCCATATGCTGCATGACGCGGCCAAAAATTTTAAAAAATAAAAAAATAAAGACAAACTCTATATGATTGCCTGACATGCAGAGAGAAGACATGGATTTCCCCTAAACATTCTAAACTTTCTTATCATGAAAAAGTAATTGTTGCCTGGATGGTGAAGGGGGAAGTTTACAGCTACTTTGCACAAGTACAAATCAAACCCTGGACTGAAGCCTCGTTAGCATCTGTAAAATGGGTGCAGTGGAGGTCCCTGCCCTCCCCACCCCTTGACCCCTCATAGCTGTGAGAAAGAAGTGACTGGTTTCCTTACCAAGTAAACCGGCCTCCGGCTGTCGTCCATCGCAGGGATGCCAGTGAGGACCTCAGCTAACACCTGTGAGAACACGGAGTTAGCACGGTTCACACACACATGCACAAGTTCACGCAGGAGCTTCTGGCCAAGAAAGAAGTTTCTTCTCAGGAACAAATTCTGAGCTCCAGGCCTGGCTCTGCCATCTGCCAGCACAGACACTTGCCCAAAATCTGGAACGTGGGATTATCACTAAACACCTCCTCCAACTAAACACACCACCCAGCTACTAGGAGAAGGTTTAAGTTAATTGATAGCAAGGTAGGGAGGATGAAAACCAAATGTGTGTGTATTACCATCAGATGGATAGACAGATACACACACACACACCTCTCTCTATATAGATACACATATATACATCTATCTGTATACACACATACATATACATACACACACTATATATACTAAAGATATTTTCACTTAAAACCCCTCAGGAACGGTAAGCAGGCACTGCTATGTTAATCTCAAGAAAAGGAGGAATCCACGTGCAGACACCTATTCTAGACAGAAAATCTCGACAATATCCATAGCACGTTTCATCCACAGGCCTTTATTTACATTATTTGTTCATTAATACATCCATTTAAGAAACGAGCACAGCCCTGAGCCAGTGTAAGCCACCACAAAATTGACAAACTGTGATTTGTATCTTAATAAATGGGAAACCTGCTTTGAACAGAAATTCAGCAGAGATAACAGCACACTGGCTAAGGGGTCCATAGTCAGACAGGCCTGGGTTCAAATTCTGACTCTGTTCCTTACATGCTTTGGTGATCTTTGGGCAAGAAACTAAAGCCTGGGGACTTCCCTGGCGGTCCAGTGGCTAAGACTCAGTGCTTCCCCTGCAGGGGGGTGAGGGTTCAATCCCTGGTCAGGGAACTAAGATCCCACACACCGCATCTGAGCCTGTATCCTTATGTGGTACATGGTGATCTAGTGGTTGTAAATATGAGGCAGTGGGTACTCCATCTTAGTGTCAAATCTCTCTCCCACAACTTCTCTCAAAGTCAGAATAAGGTCACATTACTGCCAAGAACTCCTCCACCCAGAAAGGGCCTGCAGGGTTACTAACAGACTGGCACTGGCCAGGAGGGGACAGCAGAGGGCACCCCTGCAGCTGGCAGAGGAGCCCATGGAAAAGGGACTCCGGCTGGGGTGCTGCCAAGGCAGGAGGGAAGAATAAGAGGAAATAAATAGACAGACATTTCCTCTGCCTCTTTCACATGGCAGGCCCTGTGCCAGGTCTTTTACAGAGGTTACTTAGCGCTCATCAAAAAGAACACTGACCTACTACGGTATAGCACGGAGAACTATATTCAATATTCTGGGATAAACCACAATGGAAAAGAATATAAAAAAGAATGTATATACGTGTATAACTGAGTCACTGTGCTGTACAGGAGAAATGACCATAATGCTGTAAATCAACTATACGTCAATAAAAAAATAAATTAAGAAAAAAACACACAGAGAAATGCAGTGTTCCTCACAACAAGAACCGAAGTTCAAAATCGTACCATCCATCAGTGGCAGGGCTGAGAAAAAGACTGAAGGGAGCCAGTAGGCACTCACTGAATGAATGAATGAGTGAATAGGCAAGTCAATTGTTACATCAGGAGCTGAGTTAAAAAGTCAAGAGTAAACAGAAATCAAGAATGAGGGTGTGAGGGTAGGAAGAATAACGGTAACCACAATAATAATAATCATGTTGACCTATGCAACATACTCTGCTAACCAGTTTATATACGTTATCTTATTAATCTCCATATGTATGAATACCCCCATTTTCCAGAGCACAAAACTGAGGCCCAGAGTTATAGGTGACACCCTAGGTCACACAGCTGAAAGTAACTGAGCTGGGACTCAAACCCATGCTCTTAAGCTCTACCCTATAAGTGCCTGGCAGCCTTAGGGTTCAGTTCCACTGGTTCTTAAAGGAGCAGAAGCTTGGGCTGGCCCTGCTGAGCTTCACTGAGCCCCTCGCAGTGGGGCTGATGGGGGCGAGGAGGGGGAGGCAGGAGGGAATTGGGGGACAAGTAAACCAGAAGGGCCGATGGGCTGGGAGACAGAGGGAAGCAGAATCTGGTATGTGGAGGCTGGGCTGAGGGCAGAAAGTGGCTCAGAGGAAGGGCATTAGTGGGAGAGGTAGATGGACAGACTGTGGTCAAAGAGAGGAAGTGTAGAGTTTAAGGCTGGAGAGGAAGAGAGAAGGCAAGGTCCAAGGTGCAGCTGTTGGCTCCTGGCAGAGGTCAGCCAGAGACTGTCACTTTTCTCAGCCAGCATTTCCCAGACCGGGATCCACAGGTGTCTGATGCTTAGAGGTACTAAGAAAACAAGGTTCCACAGTCAAGGGAATTTGGGAAACATTTTGGGAAGAGGTTGCCATAGAGACCCTTTCGGAAAACAGCTCAGTAGTGAGCAGTGCCAGCAAGTTAGAGTCACTGAAGACCCTCAACAAGTTTATAAGCCAGTCCTGACGACAGGGGTGGGGGTGGGGGGGTGAGGGGGTGGAGATTGGGAGCCCACCTCCATACCATTGCTGGGTGGTGGTCAATTCACAATTACCAGATTAAAGGCTATTTACCATATGAAAGGCTCTTGTTAATTTTGCGGTAACTTTTTTTTTTTCCTGCTTAACCTTGCTCAACCCAGCATTTCTCAAACCTATTTAAACACATCAAAACCCTTTAAACACATCAAACCTATTGAGATCTCAGGGAATTAATTGGTGTTCTTTGGAGACTGCTACACTCAGACCATGAACTCCTGGGGGAGGGATTGTGTTTTAGTTACATTTACATTCCAAGTGCCTGACACACAGTACTGATGGACAGCAGTGGTGACAAGGACAGAGGTTGGATGGGTAGACAGATACTGAATGGATGGGTGGCTGTTGCCGATGAATGGTTGGATAACAACTGGACTGATAGATGGATGGACAGATGGACAAAACCGATGGATGAACAAACAAGAACAAACAGACAACTGGATAGGTAATTAGATGGCTGGCTGGATGCGAATCAGGGAAGTCAGGAGGTATCTGCAGCCTATTGGAATCTGGACACTCACAGGGCAGGGGACCTTTACTTCAAGAGTTGGCAAACTTTTTCTATAACAGGCTAGATAGTAAATATTTTAGGTTTTGTGAGCCACAAACAATCTCTGTTACATATTCTTTTATTATGATTGTTGTTGTTGCTGTTATTATTCAATCTTTTATAAATGTAAAAACTAGTCTTAATTATAGGCCATAGAAAATAGGCCATCGGACTGGTTCTGACCTGTGTGCCATAGTTTGCCAACCCCTGCTGTACTTGGTGGAACATTTCTAAGAGCCTCTATTATGTGCTTACAAAGGAGCCATGGGAAGGACAAATGTGTACAGGCCCAGATCTGAGCAGAGAAGGACGCTCTTACTATTCCACAGCCGAATATGTCCACTCGCTTTGTCAGCTGCCCCACCCTGATGAAATCTTCTGGAAGATACGCAGCGGAGGTCTGGAAAAGGGAGGTCTTCATCGCAGTGTATTTTGACTTTTTGTTGACAGGACACCAGTGAGCCATCGAATGAGCCAGCTTGGGGGTGAAGTTTTGGTCTAGCAAGACATTGGAGCTGTGGGAAAGAAGGCAGAGAGAACCCTCTTGTTTTGAGGTAGACAAGAAGAGGTTGCCATGGAAACCCTTTCGGGAAAACAGCTTAGTAGTGAGCAGTGCCAGCAAGTTAGGGTCACTGAAGACCCTCAGCAAGTTTATAAGCCAGTCCTGATGGGGGGTGGGGATTGGGAGCCCACCTCCACCAGCAAATGGGGATGGAGCTAAGATTAGTCCTGCTGCCCCAGAAATGGCATTTGGTGGCCAGACAGGTGCAGCCATCCTGATCCCCATGGATGTCAGCCCGGATCAACCTCAGCCTGCCAAGCCCAGAGGCTGTGCCGCCTCCATCTCTTCAGAAGCTGCTCCAACCCCCAGCTCTGGCCCAACTGACTCAAGTCTAAATGCCAGCATCCTTTGGGACTGAATCTGCCCAGATCACAGGGAATAAGAAGAGCAATAAAAATATTCTTGGAGGGCTTCCCTGGTGGCGCAGTGGTTGAGAGTCCGCCTGCCGATGCGGGATCGTGCCCCGGTCCGGGAAGATCCCACATGCCGCGGAGCGGCTGGGCCCGTGAGCCATGGCCGCTGAGCCTGCGCGTCCAGAGCCTGTGAGGAGAGGCCCGCGTATCGAAAAAAAAAAAAAAAAATTCTTAGACCGTGGGAATGAACACTCTAAGAAAATACTCCAGAGGAAAAATTAAAAATGTTTAAAAACTAAGCTTCAAGTATAGAAATATTCAAACTAACCCCAAATGGTTTTTAAAAAGTAGACACAGAGAGCAGTTCTCCTAGGTTCCCTTACCCTGCTGCTCTCCGCTCAAGCGCCCCCTTTCAATAAAGCCTTTGGTTTTGTCATAAAAAGTAGACGCCAATTCCAATATCCACTATTAGGAGTTGTTATGTAAATTATGGGCAAATACCTTCAATGGAAGACTAGGAAGTCATGAAAAATGATGACAGGCAATGTGGAGAAACGTTTACCATGTTTAACTCATGGGGAAAAAGAGAATATGAATTGGTAAACAGGTAACCGTGCTATCTTAGGGCTGAGATGTCTGTGTGGGCAGGGGCTGGAAAAAACCCAGAAAAATGGCAGCCAGCTGGTGAGTGAGGGCAGCAGGGCCAGGATGACCACTTGCCCTTTCATTTCCTTTCTTGCTATTACAATTGTTTGTGCAATCAAATAAAAATCGGGGGGAGAAAAGAGGAAAGGGCTTCCACTTGCCAAATGGGGAGAGAACTCTGGGGAAGTATGAATTCTATGGTTTCGAGGTCAGTTTTGCCAGATCTTCTGGTATTTTCTGGAATCCCTCTCCGTGCTTCCAGTCTTGGGAGCACGTTACTGACATGCTGGGGTACACACCTAACTTGCATCACAGTATCTGTGACAACAGATGCACAAGCAAGAACGGGTCTCCAGGACTTCCCTGGTGGCGCAGTGGTTAAGAATCCGCCTGCCAATGCAGGGGACACGGGTTCGAGCCCTGGTCTGGGGAGATCCCACATGCCGCGGAGCAACTAAGCCCGTGAGCCACAACTACCGAGCCTGCACTCTAGAGCCCGCGAGCGACAACTACTGAGCCCACGAGCCACAACTGCTGAGCCTGCATGCCACAACTACTGAGCCCCTGTGCCACAACTACTGAAGCCCTCGCTCCTAGAGCCCATGCTCCGCAACAAGAGAAGCCACCAAAACGAGAAGCCCGCGCGCCACAACGAGAAGCCCGCGCACCACAATGAAGAGCAGCCCCCGCTCACTGCAACTAGAGAAAGCCCACGTGCAGCAACGAAGACGCAATGCAGCCAAAAATTAATTAATTAATTAATTTAAAAAAAAAAAGAACGGGTCTCCACAAAGACCCTGAGCAAGGAGCTGCAAAGCCCAGGGAGCCTGGCAGACATGGCCCACAGCTCAAGGACCTGATCCAGACCAGCTGCTGGAGGGGAAGTGAAATACAGCAGGGGAGTGGAGGGCTTGTTGGGGAAATACCAACAAGCTTTTGGGGGAAATACTT
>NW_006778216.1:467962-474129 GCF_000442215.2 Lipotes vexillifer | reverse complement strand
GGGAAAGACAAACGTGGAGACAGGCAGTTCATGCTGACAGCAACTAGAGACAGAGTACAACCCAGAAACACTGATGTTCGAGGGTATAACAAAGAAAGAAGAGCCCCAAGAGAGGCAAGGAAGGGAGAGAAAGTGAAAGAGAAGAGAGACAGAGGGAGAGGAATGGGACCCAGGAGTGTGCGACATCTCATCCCTGTAGCCCAGCCCTGGGCGGGGCCCAGCCCACCTCTCTCACCTCTTGACGTTGCCATGGATGATCTCCAGGCCATGCAGATGCTCCACGGCATGAAGCAGCCCTGAGCAGATGATGACACGCTGGGGCCAGGGGAGCGGGTCCAAGCCACCCTAAGAGAAAGAAAAGGAGGAGAAAACAGTCACACATATGCCTTTGTAAAGTCCCAGTGGCAGGGTCCTGGGCTCCTGTCTCTCCTCCAGCCCTCATGTCCTCTGCAACAGGGCTCGGCCAGCACGGTTTACTGGCAGGGTACCGGTTTTGACATCAGACACATCTAGGTATAAATCCCAGCTCAGACATGCACTAGCTGTGTGACTTTGGAAAAGACACTCAACGTCTCTGAGCCTCTGCTTCATCAGATATAAAATAGAAATGTTAATCCCTATGCTTTAGAGTTGTTGTAAGGATCCAAAGGAGTGAATGGTATGCCCGTAACATAGTGTCTGTTACACAGTGGGTGTTCAAAAAACAGAAGTTATTTTTATCATGACTATCATGTGGCAGCTCTGGAATTCTTCTCTAGGAGGGGCTGGTTGGGAGAGGAGCTAGGGAGCTTGTGTTGGCACACCAAGCACATGGGCTGATTTTATAAGTATTTGGGGAGATCTCACAAGAGCTGATGGGGATTATCGGTGGTCTAAAGGCCCCTACCTTCCCCTACCTGCCACTGAATGTCCAAGCAAAATCACCTCTTATTTTTTAGGTCATCTCTTAGGTCCCACATCCTCTAAGAACTGGCCTTGCTAATGGATTTCTTCTAAAAATCTCTGGAATCTGGAGCCACACAAACCCAGTTTAAACTCTAGCCCTGATACGTGTCAGCTGTGTTCCTCTGGATAAGTCACTTTGCCTCTCGGTGCCAGAGACTCCTCTTTTTGAAAATGGGGGAAACCTCCAGGGCTGTGGCAAGGTCCGAAGGAGATGTGTAAAGCCATTACCAAGGTGTCTTGCACACAGTGAGAGTTCAGCAAAGCCACCAATCATTATTATACCATGAATAACTGCTTCGTCTGGTCCCTGACAAGGGAAGCAATAATTCTGTTGCAGAATGACTTTTTACCCTCTGTTTGAGGATTTTATGGGAAGGAGGCTTGTCTTAAAAATGGTAATTTTAATAGATACAGCACTCACATAGTATGACCTGCAAAAGGTCAAAAGGGTGTGGAGTAAAAGTTTCTTTCCCAACCTATGCTCCATCTACGTAGTTCTCCCCAAAGGCAGTCAAGGCACCAGTTTCTTGTATCTTTCCTGAAACATTCCAGAAATTCACGAGCAAGTAGGAATTCATTAGAATAGCATTTTTTAATAAAAATTTGCCTCCAATTTCCATACTCAGTTAATTCTTCTTCTTGTCCTATTGCATTGGCTAGCACCTTCAGAACAATGTTGAATAATATAGCACTATGGGGAATCTTTGTCTTGCTCTTGACTTAAATGCCTCTTGTCAAAACACATTTTAAATAGGTATTCACCTGAAGATGTTTAGCCAGATCTTATCTATCTTGGCCCACCTCCTCTTCTCGAAGGGTCTCTCGAAGGCCCCTTTCCCCTCTGGACTCCTAAAAGTCCTTAACCCTGATTCTCCAACTGGGTACTGCCTAATCCTCTTCTTTGACCATGACCGAGCCCCTTACCTGACCCTGGAGTCTGTCCTGTAAAGAACCATTTGCCATGTACGGGTAAATCAAGCTGTAAAACTGTTCTCCAGTGCAGAGGCCCAGCAGAGGTAAGACATTGGGGTGGCAGCATCTGAAATGAGACATCGGTACAGGGATGAGGAGTCAGACAGAAAGAATAATCAAAGAGTGCTCCATTTCCTACCTCCTAAACCTCTTCTGCCCTCTCCACCCCCTGAGGCCACCAGTAACCTCCCAGGTACTAAATGCTCTAAACCCTGAGAGCCCAGCAACAGGGTAGAGATGACAACTGCATGCCCTCAAGGAGCTTAAAATCAAGTAACTCAAAGTACATGACACCCTAACCACCCGTCTTCCAGAAACAGAGGCCTAGAGGTTAAGGAACTTGCCCAAGGTCACAAACACTAGCAAACACTGAAGCCAGGACCAGATGGCAGGTCTGTTTGACTCCCAGGACTCGGGTTCTTCCCCGAAATCCTCTTCTGGTGGGTTCCGAGTCACTGTTCCCTCTTGACCCTCTTCCTACCTCTCTGACTGCTCGTTCTTGGCCTTTTCCACTAAGACCCTCCTCCTTTGCCTTCCCCGGAAACTTGAATCTCTCTGGCTGGGCTCATCATCTTGTTTTATAAGCTTCTCCACTGGGAATCTCTCACCTCTATGTGGAACGCCCCCAAATCTCTCATCTCCAGGCACATCCCACACACCAGAACTGACTGTCAAATTGCATCCCAATGTTCCAGGTGAACAACCTAGACTCAACAAGTTCCAAACCTGCTTCTCTGCCCACAGTTATTTTCTCAACCAAGGGCACCACCATCCATCCAGTTTCCTAGAAACCTCCTTACCTCCCCCATCTAATTAGTCACTGTTCACTGTCATACATAGCTTTCAATACACCCCCTTCATTCTCCCCTCCTCTGCCTTGGGTCCGACCCCGATGAACCCTCCCCAGCACTGCTGCAACGGCCTCCTGCCTGATTCCTTGGCCCCCCTCCACTCCCCCCGGGCCATCCTACTGCACAATTTTCACACTCAGTAGAGTTATTTACACTTCACTCTCCCCACTGGACTCCCCAATGGCTGTGTATTCTTCATGTCTGCACTCCCTAGAACAAAGAAAGGCCCTGACTGACGACTCACATTTGCCAAATCAATGAATAAAGGAGTGACTACCAACTCCAGGAAGGCACTACGCCAAGGTGGAAAGGGAATCAGATTTCCCGTTTCCATTAAGTGTGTCTGTGTGTGGATAAGTGTGTGTGTATATATGTGTGTGTGTGCACACGTGCGTGTGTGTGTAGTCATGCATATGTATGAAGAGAGAAAGGATTAAAGAAAATATATCAAAATCTGAATACCGTAGTAGTTATTTATAGGTGCTATGGAAAATTGGTGATTTCTATTTTCCTCTTTATAATTTTCTTTATTTCTTAAAATACTCCACAATCATCACACACTGCCCGAGGCTACACACTGGCAGAGGAACTCAGACAGTGACTTGCCAGGTTGAATGACAGCTGGTGTTCAGCACACTGCAGGGGTCCAGTATGTGAGCGTTCAATCCATCAGGCAATGACGGCAGAGCCAAGATAAGTGTCCAGGTATCCAAATGTCCTCCCCCTCTCTTTCCCAGTCCCCCCCCACCAAGCTCTGTGACGGGGAGGCTCACTTTACTTCAACCAACCACATTCCAGCTCTGCCACTTACTAGCTGTGTGATCTTGGACAAGACACTTAACGTCTCTGTGCCTCAATTTGCCCATGTGTAAAATAATGTGAAAACAGTAGCCATGTTACAGGGGTCTTGTGAGGAGTAAATGAGCTTACATAAAGAGAATGCTTAAAACGTGCCTACCACATAGGAAGCACTATATACAGGTTAGCAGTCATCACTATCAAACAAAGTATTTTCCAAAGGGGAGGCTTACCTACGACAAATTTGTACCTCTGCCTGGAAGAATTTTTCAATTGATCCTAGACCTGAACAGGCCACCTGTGGGAAAAGACACTGAAACATGAAAATCTAGCCTCACCATGTAGTCTCCACGCCTTACTGGAAACCAATAAGTGCCCACCTCTCTGAGCTTCTTGAAGACGAATGGAGTGCCGAGCCTTTGCCCTCTGTAGATGTCAGCAAAGGTCCCCTCACTGATTTTGTGGTTTGGGTTGAAGTTATCAGTTGCCTGGACCACGTCCACCTCGCTCCAGAAAAGGCTGTCACCAGCCAGGCTCAAAAGTGTCTCCTGCTTAGGAATGGAGGTGCTGAAATCCTGGGAATTCAGAGAGAAGAGACTGAGATTAATATGGAATTAATATGAAAAATCCTATTTTCCCTACTACCTCAGGGACTCTTAGAACAGCAGAGCTGAGGGGTGAAGGGGATCATCTCATCCAGTGAGGAGGGATGGCAAAAAGGACAGACCCCAGCTCTGCTTCTAACTTGCTCCGTGACCTTGGACAAGTTGCTTAACCTCTCTGAGCCTTCATTTCCTCATCAGCAAAAATAAAGATAACCATAATACCCTAGAGGGTAATTTTGAAGATTAACTAAAATGTGAGTATTCCCGGCCCATGGTGGAGGTTTCCTTTTTTTTTTTTTTTTTTTTTTTTTTTCCCCCCAGTTTACAAAGGTGAGCACCAAGGGGGTCAAAGAACTGAAGTGAGTTTACACGGCGGGTCAATGGCTGGGCTTGTGCCCCGGGTCCTGCACATGGTATACATGCCGGGAAGCAGGACACAGGTTCACATAACCTGTGTAAGCCTAAGAAAAGCAGCTCTACATCAATCCCTTTTCTTCTTAAAAATAGATGTACGTAAACTTCCAATTTTTTTAAGTTATATGTGCTCTTATAAACAGTTTTAGATAATTAGAGGGGAGCTAATTATACATGATCTCATTATCCACTTAACTGCTATTAAAGTTTAGTGTAATTCTTGCCAGTCAGATACACGAGAATTTATTTTTAAAAATTGGGACCATGCCGCACCCACCGTTTTGATTTCCAGTGTTTTCTCTAAACGTTATACCATGATCATTCTTCCAATTACTAAATCATCTTTGAAAATGATTAATTATTAAAAACTAAATAAGTCTGCTTAAGTGACAGTCCCTTTTACGCAAGAGCTCCACTAACCAGATCCATATAGCACTGGCTTCCCCACCAGGCACTCTGCCCAGGACACCTTTAGGGGCCTACGAAAACATCTTAACGTAATTTCTTTCAAAGTCCGATGAACAAAAATGAACTTTTCAAGTTGAAGAAAATGTTTTAATTTTTAATCCAACTTGGATTATGTTCATCTTTATACCGTTGCAGTCGTAAAGTATAATTTTAAGTAATATTTTTAAATGAAAGAAAGGGCCTAGAAAGGCAAAAAAGCTTAAGATTCACAGAAGTCACTTGTGACCCTGGACCCAAATCATTAAAAATTCAGGATAACTCCGATATATTTTGTGTTGAAAAAAGGTTAAAGGGGAGGCATTTTGACTACTGCAACCAAGATATTTTGGGAGGAGGAAGATGCCAATTATCAGCTCTCATTTAAATACAAATAATGGAAAAGCTCATTAAAAACTAGAGTGTACCCTCTCCCCGCCCCTGATTTACTGAGGGCCAGCACTGAGAGGCTTAGAAGCGCAGAGTAATTCAATGGGCCTCGTTTCTCCCCTTCACCCTGACCCCTAACCCCCAAAGTGTTCCCGAGGAAAAAACACGTTGCATTTCTGAGAGAGGGTCACAGCTGGGGGCTACTGCTCGGGGTGGGGCAGAGGATTTACCTTTGAATCAGATGAGGCTGTCTGGTCAGTGTTTACGGAAGGAGAGGCATCTTCAGCAGAGCTCCGGAGGCTGGCTCTGGCTGGAGCAGGCCCTGGAAAGGAGGGACGGTGGGTCAGGCCACAGCCACTGGAGGAAGGAGGGATGGGTCCCTGCCTGGTCCCCAGACCGAGTCAGTCTCTCATTCACTCCACAAACATTTTACTGTCAGTGATGACAGCTGCCATTTCCTGACACCACAGGCGCCAGCCTACCCGCTGCTCGAGCGTTACCCCGTGGAAGCCTTATGACAGCCCTGTGGGTTGGTCCTATACAAAGTCCCCGTGTGACAGGTGGAGAAAGGGAAGCACTGGAGGTGGCCACTTGCCCAGGGCCACGCTGACAGTAAGTGGCAGAGTCGGCCTTTAAATGGAGATCCTTGGGCCTTCTAACCCCTACACTGTCTCACCTCCCACAAAAGCAGCAGAGAAGGACACAGGTGCATTAGCTACAGAGCCTGCCTTCCAGAAACCTCCATGGC